>NC_071499.1:18181818-18484848 GCF_028408465.1 Anastrepha ludens
CAGCAGTCAAATTAAATGCATGGGGCTATTCTAATACGATAACGGGATATAATTTACACTCATAAATTAGATTATTTCATGAATATTTTCCATGCATTAAATTTCTCCATGTAAAAGACTACCGAACATGAGATATATAGGGAAGAATATTCTTAACATCGGATGCAAAAACAAATTGTCAATAATCAAAGCTTCTTTTGAGTGACTTCTAACTTACACTTTATTCAAAATAAACTGCATCGCCTGATATGTGTTGGCATTACAGGGGCTATGAAAACATGTCCCACGCATGAATTGGGTGTGCTCCTGAACATACCACCGCTTCCAATCTTGATTGAGAGGAACGCTCGCTCGAGTGCCTTAAGATTAAAAGGTATATCTGAACTTAAAAGTGGGGATATGAAAGGACATTTAAAGATCTTAGAAGACTTTCTCCATTGTCCCATTCTTCATAGACATGATATACTATCACCCAAACCAATACTCTTCAGGAACTTCCAAGTTATAATTAATGAACGCGCAGACTGGAGAACTAATTCTATCACTTTCAAACCTGGCTCTCAGCTATGGTTTACTGATGGGTCGAAATTGGAAAATGGTAGAACAGGGGCAGGAATCAATGGGCCCAAATTTCTAAAAATCGATTCCGATGGGACTCTACCCAGGCACCAATATTCAGGGCAGAAATACATGCCATTGAAATATGTGTGAGAGAATGCCTTAGCAGGAAAACGAGAGGTACTCACATCTACATACTTTCAGATAGCCAAGCGGCTCTAAAAGCCTTTCTATCAACAACTATCACCTCTAAATTGGTAAATGATTGCCTAAGCCTTCTCAATACGTTAGGAAACCTCAACATAGTAACACTAGGCTGGATTCCGGGACATGAAGGACATGAGGGAAATGAAATGGCTGATCAGCTTGCAAAACAGAGGCAAATATGCAAATAACTGGTCCTGAGCCTTTCTGTGGACTCACAAAAAGCCACATTAATGAGACTGTGCCTGTCAGCGTCAAGCCAAACTATTCCCAAGTCCCAACAAAGGAAGCTTCTCTCACTAAGCAGAGTAGATCTGCGTCTTTTAACAGGATATCTTACAGGCCACTGCAGCCTGAGGTATCATCTAAATAATATTGGTCTATCTGAGACCAATGTCTACCGCTTTTGCGAAATGGATATAGAAAGCTCAGAACATGTGCTTTGTGAATGTCCTGCGTTGGGCAGACAGAGACTTCATCACCTTGGTAGTATCGCAGTATCTCCATGCAATCTTTGGAACAACAAACCCAAAATTGTGCTAAAATTTTTAAAAAGGCTAAAACTCTAGGGTTACTAAAATAGGCCTTTCGCAATAGATCAGCTCTGGCCGCAGTGCGTAATGGCCTTCTAATAATAATAATAATATACTTTATTATTAATACTCCCACGCCACTGGGCAGAGCACACTTAAGTTCCAATCGGCAGGCATGCTTTCATCCGATTATATTTTGCATAGAAGCTGATGCATGCACCTTACCAGCTCCTCGCCACCATGTTTGAATAGCTCAGTCGGCAGTCCGTCGGCGCCCGCGGCTTTGTTGTTCTCTAGCCGCGTTATCGCTGTTCTCACCTCGTCATGGTCGGGTAGCGAAACGACAATTCCGTCGTCAACGATTGGGGTATCGGGATATTCACATTCTCTGTGACACGCGCAGCTATCACTGTTTAACAGGCTCGAGAAGTGTTCCCTCCATAATTTAAGTACGCTCTGAATGTCAGTAACCAGATCACCACCTTTGTTCTTACAAGAAAACGACCCGGTCTTGAAACCTTCTGTGAGCCGCCGAACTTTCTGGTAGAATTTTCGGGTGTTGTTCCTATTGGCCAGCATCTCAAGCTCCTCAAGCTCCTCACACTCACGTATTTCGGCCTCTTGTTTCTTCTATCGGATAATACGTCTCTCTTCCTTTCTCAGCTATCGGTAGCGATCCCACATGACTCGCGTTACACTCGATCGCAGTGTGGCTCTATAGGTTGGTTCTTTTTTTTCTGCGACAGCATGCCATTCCTTGTCGTATCAATTGTTTTTCGGATTCGCCGGAATCCGATTTCTTCTTCGGTGGCGGTACTTAGAGAACGAGAAATGTTACTCCATTGCTCGTGCATGCCAGTTTGTTGGCAGTACTCTCTGAGAGCAGGAGTGAGAGTCGAGTGGCGAATCTTCTGGCTGTCTGTTGCGATTGCAGCTTTTCGATGTCGAACATTCTTTGCGTAGGTAGATGTACGTTTTTGGCTGCACAGAGGCGTGTGCGTAGTTTGGCTGCAACAAGGTAGTGATCCGAGTCGATGTTGGGTCCTCGGATTGTACTTACATCTAATAAACTAGAAGCGTGTCTTCGATCTATCGCAATATGATCGATCAGGTTTCGCGTTTTTCAATCTACGTAGTTTGGTGTATCATTCTATGCTGGCATCTGGTGCTACGGACTACCATGTTTCGAGTCTCGGTGAAGTCAATCAGCCTCTGTTCGTTACCGGAGGTTTCGTTGTGCAGGCTGAGTTTTCCGACTGTGAGACCAGAAATTCCCTCCTTGCCCACCCTGGCGTTGAGGTCGCCAAGCACGGTTTTTATGTCGTGGTGGAGACAGCGCTTCTAGGAACGTTTCAGGCGCTCATAGAAGGAATCTTTGGGCGAGATGTTAAAAAATCACGCTTTGATGCGGATTATTGGGAGGTGCTCGTCCACCAGAGTGAACGACAGTACTTGGCGACGAAGTCTCTCTCCCACAACAAATCCGATACTGGCAGCTATAGTAGACGTCGCAAGGCCTTAAGTTTTTCTTGCCTTGTCCCGTGCATTGCATCTCTTGAATGACAGTTAGGTCAGCCTTTACTCCCACGAGGACATCAACCAGCCGGCCAGAGGCACCTTCGCCATTAAGGGACCGGACATTCTAGGTGCATGCCCTCAAATCGTGGTCCTTAGTTCGTTCGCAGGGTAAGAAGTTCTCATCCGAGGCTTTGTTTGTGTTTTCATTGGGGAGGAATTTTAAGTGGCGGGTCCCAAGCCCAGCGCACACCCAGCTATCCTGGAATGCTTCGTCTTCTCACGTTGGCTCGCTCCCGAACGAAGCTACTCAGAGGATACTTGGGGTAATACCGGAAGTGGTGAACTGCTTGAACCATATGAAGAAGAATCGTGCTGGCCACTCCCAAGTGAATGGCGATCAGTAACTTCCCCACTTGCGTAGACTTTTACATATGGAAACATCCTCCAATCGTCGTATCACTGGGTGTGCGTATTTCAACAAAAGTGGTGGTTTTTGTTCGTTTGTTTATTAGGGTTATATCCGGTCTATTGTTCCTCTATCTGTTCTTATGGCGATGTCCCAAAGTGTCGATACAAATAAATTCCATTGGGATCGATTTGCAGCTTTTGACTTTGCCTGCGGCCAAGTGAGCGAGTCGTCAGATGTCGTGAATTCGTCATACAGGCTTCGTCTCCATGTTCCTTTCGCCCTTTCCTTTCCAATTTAGTGACATTCTGTTTACGGATTGTGTGGCCTATACATTTCCACTTTCGTTAGCGTATTTGGATGATTAACATTTACAGAACTCCCGGAAAATCATTGCAGAGACGGTATCAAATTATTGAAGGATTATTATAATAAAGGTATTGAAGCTCAAAGAGACTATATTAATTACAAAAAACTAATTCCATTAAATCTTCATATTCTTCTAGTTTTGCCTCAATATTCGATATACTATATATGTATATATACTAATTTACATAATTCAATTTCTCTGCAGTGGTCTCTTAAAAAAATTTCACGATAAAACAAATTGAAAAATCAGAAAACAAAAACATTTTGAAATGTTTCGACTATTCAGCAACTCTCCATAGTCACACAAGCTTCCAGTCTTATGCATTTAACTCTACACAGTTCAGACCATTAAATATATGTATGTATGTACGTATGTATGTGTGTTTGTTATTACGTAAGTATCTTATCAAAAGTTGGGAACATAAATGAAATTGTTCTTCATTTTGACAACTTACCGGTGTTCATTGTTTTTTTTTTTTACAACACTTTTGAAGTGCACCGCGCACGTTTTTTCTCCAATAGCTTCAGTAGACCCTTTGATGTCACTGCATGACCGACTACAGATTTCTATCAGCAATTGACTACGCTATGGCTGATTTGGCATTTTGCGAGAATTTATACATACATATTTACACCCATCGACAAAAAAACTGGCATTGCTCCTTGTGATTATAAATTTTGCCAATTCACTTTTTTTAATATAATTTTAACTAATTTTAAATACTAAACAGTTACATTCAAGACAGATAATTCTATGTCAAATTTAATGACGCCTGCTATGAGATCCAACCAATGACCGCAGATACTCCCCAAGGCAGTGTATCAAGACCAGCATTATCAAATGTTTATTAACAAAAAATGTTTACAAATTTAATCATCAAAATAATAGCCATGGCTAGCGACACAATTTTCCCATCTCTCAGGCAATTTGTGGATGCCGCGCCAAAAAAATTTGTCTTTGGCCGCAAACCAATCATCGAGCCATTTTTTGGCTTCTTCGTGAGAATTGAAGCGCTGCACGGAAAGTGCGTGGCCCATCGATGCAAACAAATGATAATCAGAAGGCGCCAAGTATGGGGAGTTAGCCGCATGCACCAGCGGTTCCCAATCGTACGTCTGCACCAATTCCCGGGTCGCTCTTGTTCGATGTGGCGGTGCATGGTCATCAAGAAAAATTACTTTGTGACGCCGATCGGCATATTCTGGGCGTTTTCGGTGTATAGCGCTGTTCAAATCGGTCAATTGTCGTTGGTAGCGTGCACCGTCAACTGTTTCACCTGGTTTTAATAGCTCGTACCAAATCATACCACGCTGATCCCAGAAAACACACAGCATTGCCTTGCGGCCGAAGCGATTTGGTTTGGCCGTTGTTTTTGGCTTGTGGCCGATCATTTATGCTTGGGATTGGAGAAATACACCCATTGTTCATCACCCGTATCGATTCGATGCAAAAAAGACTTCGTTTTGAACCGGGAGAGCAGCATTTCACAAGTGGTTTTTCGGTTCTCAACGATGTCCGCAAATCGTAGCTTGAAGGCACGAAATTCGACATTTTTAAGAGCGACAAAAATGCATTGTTGTATGAAACATAACAAACAATGAACTGAATATTGTTGACAGATGACAGATGAAAAAAACAAGACATTTGGGAAGGTTTAAAAATACTCCTAGCGGCATCTATGGACTAATAGCTGAAAGTCTCATTTCATAGGTACCTGATATATCTTTTATATACAGCCGATTTACCGACACCAAAGTCGGAAAACAAAATAATTGCAATATCTGCCGACGAGATGGTCCTAATGGTACGAAAACACCCAAGCGAAATCTACAAAACGACCTATATATAACCTTAAATTGGCTTAAAAAAATGGAACATGCAAATCACGAATAGATAAAATAGTAGAAGTAAACTGCACAAATAAAAGGTTAACTATGGAACCGGTTAGAGTTGGCAATTCTGACGCACAGATTGACAACAAACTACAACCGACTCCAAATTAAACTAGCAAGGATTCATAAAGAAAAAGCGAAATGAAATCAGAAATCGCTTTCGAAATCTGTACTGGCTACTTGGACCTCAATCCAAATTTCTATTGAAAAACAAAGTCCTTATTTATAAAACGGCAATTGCACCGATGTGGAAATGAGAGAAGAGGTTTGGGGCACTGCTTCTAAATCAAACTTAAGTACACTGCAAAGAGTGCTATCTAAAATAATCTGGACTATGACCAATGCACCGTAGTTTATGCCTAATGTTGATATTCAACGCGATCTTGAAGCCGATCCAATTAACGAGACAATAAAAAACCCAAGCCGAAGGCACATAAGCAGGCTACTGACGCACACAAATCCTATGATTGTAAGGCTGCCAAACGTAGGGAAATGTAGACAAAGGCGACTATAAAGAAAGAAACCAACAGATCTTGCATAATATTTAAGATGCTTCGGATTGTCCGATTTGGATCAAATATGCACCGTTTTGTTGCACAATTTGTTGCCATTTTAAAGGTAGCTTCATAGTGCCTCCCTCATAGAAGTCTTGATCCTTATTGGCGAAAAACTCTAGTAAACGATTTCCACAATCTTGCCTTGGTACTAATTTCTTATCTTCTTCTTCTTCTTCTTAATTTGCGCGATAACCGCTTACGCGTTTGGCCGAGTTTAACAAAGCGCGCCAGTCGTTTCTTTCTCGTGCTAACCGGCGCCAGTTGGAGGCACCAAGTGAAGCCAATTCCTTGTCATCATCGGCATACGCCAACAATTGTACGCTCTTATAAAATATTGTGCCTGAGCGATTAAGTTCTGCGGCTCGTGCGATGCTCTCCAACATCAGGTTAAAGAAGTCACACAACAGCGAGTCACCTTGTCTGAAACCTCGTTTGGTATCAAACGGCTCGGAGAGATCCTTCCCAATTCTGACGGTGCTGCTGGTGTTGAGCAACGTCATCTTGCAAAGCCGTATTAGTTTTGTGGGGATACCAAATTCAGACATCGCGGCATACAGATAACCTCTCTTCGTACTGTCGAATGCAGCTTTGAAATCGCCGAAAAGATGGTGTGTGTCGATTCTCCTTTCGTGTGTCTTTTCCAAGATTTGGCGCATTGTAAATATTTGGTCGATGGTAGACTTTCCAGGTCTAAAGCCACACTGATAAGGTCAAATCAGTTGGTTGACGGTGGGCTTCAGCATTTCACACAATACGCTCGCTAGAACCTTATAGGCGATATTTAGAAGACTAATCCCGCGGTAATTGGCACAGATTGCAGGATCGCCCTTCTTATGGATTGGCAGAGCACACTTAAATTCCAATTTCTTATCACTCATGAGTTTTGCAATGATAGAAAACGGTAATAATCGGTTAGTGCCAAGTCCGAACTATATGGTGGATGCATTAAAACTTCCCAACCAAGCTCCCGGAGTTCTTTCCGAGTCACTACAGACGTGTGTGCTCTGCATTGTCAGCTTCAAACGGTTCAGTTGTTAATAGTCGAGATCTGAATTTAGTAGTTGGCCATACGGAAGCAACTCGTAATAAATGATTCCTTTCAAGTCCCACTAAGTGCACAGTAGAACCTTTCTAACCCTTAGTCTTGGTTTGGCCACCGTTTACTTCATCACGATCACTTTCGCACAATATCGTCATATGTGACCCATTTCTCATCCTCAGTCACCACCCGTTGAAGAAATGGGTCGACTTCATTCCGTTTGGCCAAGGCTTCGCAGATGGAAATTTGATTCATCATGTTTTTTGGTGTTAATTGGCGTGACACCCAAATATCGGGCTTCTTTTTGAATCCAGCTTTGCGCAAATAATTTCGATCTTTAGCTCCTGGGCGATGCTACAACTACTAATATGCCGGCCAATTTCGATTATTTCTGTGATTTTATTGACATTTTCGACGACGTGCCTGCCTGCGCGAGATGCATCTTTAACATCAAAAATGCCTGAATAGAATCGACGAAACCAAAATTGCACGTAGTTAGCTATTAGCTTTTTCCGCAATCAATACTCGTCTATGTTGGCCAATCGTAAGGTTATACTGTAAAAATTTCTAGATTCGCTTTTGTTTATTAATCTTATCAATGATTTGTGGGCAAGGGCTCTTCAATATCACACTTTCTTCGAATTATCTTTTTTTTGTTTTACTTATTATCCCATGACGTATGTATATATGTAAAAGTTTATGGAAGCAAAAAACACAAAATAAAACAAACAAACAAACATTTTACTAAAAATATCGTTATTTTTTTAACAAAAGCCATATTAATCAAAGTTCCTAACTTGTAACGAAATTAATCAAAATGAATCAAATTTTCGTCAACATTTTCAGAAAGCTTTTAAGTATGCAGTTTTATATATCTTTCAATTTTAGTTCAAAAATTTAAAGGACTTAATGTGCCTCAAAAATCACATTGATTTTGTTTTTTTTTTTTTTGCTTACGGTGCTGCATTTTCCCTTTATATAATAAATATGCGCAATACCATCAACCAAACTTTGTTTAAGGAGGCAGATACCTGTAAAATTTCGAAATTTTTTTTTTTACAAAATGTTAATATAACCCTTTAAGAATATGTCAACAAAATTTTAGAACGTAAATTTAAGTATATCCTTTATTATAGACCGTTATCAACCGTGACGACTATATTCTTTGCGTTCGAGCGCTGGGGGAGGTATAGTTCGTTGCGAATTTAGACGCGTTTTTCTCAAAACCAAATTTTTCGAAGTGGCATACACGATAACTCGAAAAGTTATTGACCAATCTCCCTGAAATTTCGCACACATCTTTTTTATGACATTACTTTCTATGTTAATTTAAGTTTTTGAAAATTTTACGAAAAAAAATTTTTCGAAGCAATAGTAGGAAAATTCGCCTCAAAATTCATTTTTTAAGCATTTTATCCTGCGACTTTTTCCCCCATTCATACAGAAATTTTGACATTAATAAACAAACAAAATTTTGTTTTTTTGTATTCAGGTTACTGACGCCGATGCTACAATACCAGCTGATTGAGAAGCCTCGCTGCGACCTTCCTGGAAGAATTGATTGTATATCCGCCATTTTAAATGATTAAAATAAAAAAAAAATTATATTATTTTAATGTATAAATGGTTAATTAATAATAATAATAATAATTAACCATTAATGTATAAATAAACTGTATGCCAATTTTGAAACAAATATATTGACTTCTTCATTTTAAATAATTTTAATGAAAATCAGGGAAAATATGGCCGTTTACAGGTAGGTATCTGTCCCTTAAGACAGCATGACTTTTAAGACATTTAAAAGTTGACAGTTTTAAACTAAAATGGAATGATCCATGAAACTGTATACTCAGAAGCTTTCTAAAAATTCTGATTGAAAGTTAGATATTTTAATGAAAATTTAATTAAATTTTCCGAATTTCGCACCAAGGTTAGAACTTTGATTCAAATGGTTTTTGATAAATAATGAACTATATTTTGATAGAAAATTAGTTAAAATTAAATTTAAAAAATTCAAAAATTTAAATAATTAAAAAATAATTAAGTTTAAAAAATTTAATTTTAAAATTTTTAATCACAAGGGATGCGTGGGTTTTTTTTTGTCTTTGAGTGTGCATATAAGTAATATTTAAAATATTTTTAGCACTTTAATGCAAGCTTTTCGCCGAAATTCTATTATATCTGTGCAAAGCAGTGAGTAAACTAATCGACGAAATGCCGTTTAAGCTGTCACACTTAATGGCAAATGTTGGTCATAGCACTAAGCAACTGACTATGGAATGATATTGTAGTAAATGTATAGATATATGTAAGTATATGTTTGTATGTATTTTTTATATTTTCATAAGCATTTGTATATTTTAAATAATTGAAAAATGTTTGCATTCGTATTAATATCGAATTTTCGCAGAAAGTGCTGAGCTTAGGTAGGACTTAAATTTTTTTTATCAAACTCTTTTATCACAAACTTGTACAATTATACGTACACCATTACATATATACATATGCATACTTACTAGTTATATATGGTGTGCGATTTGTAGTTATCTGTGCTACTGTGTGACTAAACCTTTAAATTAATTTTAATTTTACTATCAACCAACTGTAAATGACTAATGACCAACGACGGCACTCGTGAGCAAATAATTGTGTGCGCATTTTTGTCAATTTGTCTTTTAGTTGACATTATAGGCACACGCAGAAAGTATCTGAATTTTTTATAGAAAAAAAAGCATATTAAAGTAACTATTACACGTTAACATTTCAGTTAATATATAATATTTTTTAATTATGCAAGATGTATGTATGTATGTATTTTCTACCTTTTAGTAAACATTAATTTTTAATTCTAATTATATAATTGCTTCCATCCTTCTATTCTCGCACTACGGTAACTGGTGACGAAACGTGGTGTTTCCAACAAGAACCTGAAACTAAGCCTCAAAGTGCCGAATGAAACCACCCAAACTCAGACGAGACACCACCCCAAAATTCGCGTTTGGAGAGGTCAAAAATCAAGTTGATGCTCATTTGTTTTTACGATTCCAAGGGAATTGTCCACAAAGAGCTTGTGCCAATGGGCCAACCGACAATGCAACGCTCTATCTTGGCGTTTTGAAGAGCTTGTTGCATCTCATTCCTCGAATTCGCCCTGAATACCGCGAAGGAGGAAGCTGGCTCTTATTGCATGATAATGCACCCTTTCATCGAGCCACACTTGTGACTAATTTTTTGACTAGAAATTGCTCTTTAACCATCAATCGCTCACCGTATTCGCCAAAATGGCTCCCTGTGACTTCTAACTATTTGGAAAATTGCATTTGGCCATGAAAGGAAAACGTTTTGCGTCCGTAAAGGCCATCCAAAAGGCTTGTACCGACATCCTGAAGGACATTCTGGATTCCGGTCAATGACCTGAAACATCCTTCCGAAAAGCTTTTAGATCACGCAAAACAGAGTATCGATTGTAGAGGCGACTATTTTGAATAAATAAATTCGAAGTTATGAGAACAAAGCTCCTGTCCTTTCTATTTTAGCTCAGTCTTGTTTATTTTGGACTTCACCTTGTATTTCGAGAATAAAGCAGTTAAATTTTTAAAATACTGTTGCATGCTCCTTATTAGCAAATGGGCATTTCAACCAGTTTTGAAACATTTTTTTTGTTCTTTTTTAATTTTCATTAATTTTTTATCAAAGCATAGTTCCTTCTACAACACATATAATATAAATCCATGATTCAATTATTAAAGATTTACTCACTTGTGACATTAAATTTTTGACACTCCCTTACAAAAGGTTGCTTTCAAGAAGGTGAAGAAATTGCGCCAATTTGAAACTATTATGTTACCTAAGCAAAATACGGGCATAATGAGTTTTTTCATAGAAGAAAGGGATTCATCATTATTTTCATGACCATAAATTATAATTTTAGTTGATTAAAAACAAACTTTAAACATATTTGCACTTAACTTTATTATGCTTTGCCTACGTAATTTTGCAGTTTGACCTCCAAGTCGCGATCAATCTTTCATAACAAACTCCACTCCTTCATTTCTGTTTTGAAAAGTTTGTCGCCGCCACTGGCATTCACGTGCTCTGGGCACGCAATAAGCTTTTCCCGCACGGTTAAAACATCTTTAATTAAAAAGTCGAAAGCCATGAAAAAATTAAATAAGAAAAATAAGGTATCTAATTCAACATGAAACTCCGAGTATGATTCTGAATAAAAATGGTATTGAGTATTAAGTGCTACCGAAGCTACCCGTAAATGCTAAAAAGTATGTTTAAGTTATGACGTAAGTTGTATGTTTGTTTGTTTGCTAGCAAAAAATAACATTATGTCCCTCAGTATTTATTCTGAATTGGTTTATTGCAACGTCAATTTATTAAATTTACAACTAAATACTTATAAAAACCATTACCACTTTGAAGTACCTTTGGAACACAAACCTTATCTTATGAACGCACAACTTGAAGAATAGACGTAATGTTTATTGACTCTTGCATTATCTTAGGCAAATATGCCTTTGTTAGAAGTTAAGTGGTATTTAGAGTTCAATTGAAAAAGTTACAATAACAGAAATAGATATGCAATGGGTATTTTTTTAGACGTATGGAAATATCGATAAAGACATCTGAGCAATTCAATATTTAAGTTTAAAAATTTGTTTGGTGGGAATTCGTTCATTTGTAGGCTTGTAAACTGGCCTGAAACCTGCTGTGGTCGTATGGATATACACAGCACTTATTAGACCAATCATCAATTACGTCTCTATGGTCTGCTGGCCACGGAGCATGGTTAAGTCCACACTCCGGGAACTATACAGGCTGCATAGAAGTGTATGCTTGTGCATTACGGGTGCCATGATGCTCTAAATGCTCCCCTTGGATTTTGAGATACAACAGGAAGCAATAAAAGTAATGTGTAGACTCCATAAATATGGTTTCTGGCACGAAGACGGAACTTCGGGACACAGAGAAATCTTTAAGCATCCACTGTTTTTGGCAACTAAAGACGATCTGATACCTATAGTTTCATTTGCAAGGAAATTTGATGTCAGCAATCCAGAATGCATTCGGGGAGGTTTCACGGATATTTTCTTTACCGATGAGTCCAAAAATGAAATAGGGTCTGGAGCCGGATGGTACTAAAACGATAGTAAAATAAGTATCACTATGGTATAGGGGAAATGGCAACTGTTTTCCAAAGGGAAATTTTTGCCATCCTGAAAGTAGCTGAATCGATAATCGAGAGGAAATGGAAAGTGAAACAGATTGGAGCTTGTACTGACAGTCAGGCTGCACTGAGGGCCCTGGAGAACGCGAAGCAAACCTCAAAGATTCTTCAAGAATGTAAGAAGAAGCTTAATTCTGTCGCCAGACAAAACAGGCGTGTAGTTATATGAGTTCCAGGACACTCCGGTGTCCAAGGAAACGAAATTGCCGATGAATTGGCCAACCGTGGATCAGCGGTTCTCCCACAGGGGCCAGAACCAATAATCGAAATAAGTTCCGCAGGAATCATAAATTGGATCAGCGATTATGTAAGCAATCTACATAAAGAGCGATGGCCCGGGCTAGAACGCTGCAGAACTGCAAAGTGTTTTGTGACAAGTCCGAACAGAAAACTGTCAAACTTTCTACTAAAACTTGGAAGAAAAGACGTTCGGTTGATGGTCGGCATCATTACAGGACATAACCCATGGGGTCAGCATATTACCACCATTGGAATCATTCAGGACTAAATGTGCCTGTCTTGCTTGGAGGAGGCGGATAGCACTGAGCACTTTCTCTGTGAGTGTCCTGCCTTTGCTAAAGCACGGACTAACTACCTCTGTCTCTGTCTCTATCTCTATCTCTATCTCTATCTCTATCTCTATCTCTATCTCTATCTCTGTCTCTGTCACTGTCTCTGTCTCTATTCTTTCCTATCTCTTTCTCTGATACTTTTCGCCTTTCCCCCTTGACTATCTACCCTCTTTCCAGAGCTCTAAATACCATGGGCTTTTTAGCCTGATTGTTTTGGGTGCCACCAAATCTCTTGGTGCTCCATGGCTCGACCTATTCAAATTTCCATTTAAATTTTTCAGGCTTGTAAACTGAAAATATTTTGAAAAAATTTACTAATTTTTATATTTATTCGAAAAGAATGTTTTAGTATGGAGTTTTTTTAAATTCAAATATCTGCGGTTCTATATAACATTTTTATAATTTTTTATAAGTTCTTCAAGAATTTTGAGTAAAAGAATTTAAATATTTTCCAAAACCAAATATTTTTAAACATAGATGCCATATTTCCTCCTAAAAAAATTTAAATTTAAAATCTTTTATAATTTGTTTTCCAAGTTCTTTTTCCCCAAAAATTTTGAACAAAAAACTAAATTTTTCTCCCAAACATTTTTTTTTCCAATATTGATACCCTAAAAAATAAAATAAAAATTGTAAAATTGTTACGATATTTGACCTTATTGAATAAATTATATTACAAAAACTATTTTTTTTTAATAAAAAAAAATTCAATACCTCTAAAAGCACACCCCTTATATGCATTTATCCCGCATTGTACAAAGTTTACAAACACGAGTTTTTAGGAAATATTCTATGCTTTTAACAAACCAACAATTAACTCAATAACTATGGAGTGTCCTCTTTTAAATATAAAAACAATTTCTCAGCTGCTTTTCCCTAATAATCACGATATTCGGCGCTTAAGTACATCCTTGCTCAAACAAAGATAAAAACGTCATACTAATGGTAAACTGCAATGGCTTGACATTTGCAGAGATCTTATACTACCCCATCAATTGGGCTCTTCTTCCGTTGCAGTTCACTGATATTTTGAAATAGGCATTTCAGAGTAAAACAAAAACGGGCGTATACGGAAATGAAAGAAATATCGGCCGGAGTACCACAAGGCAGTATACTCGGACCGGTGCTGTACTTACTCTACATATGTATACCTCAGACCCTCCAGAGCAGAAAACGTGCAAAGCAGCGACATTTGCTGACAATACTTGAATCTGAGCTGTTGCATTAACCGGAAGCGAATACGTCATTAAATTACAGCAATCCATTGACGAAACTTTTGCATGGACTGAAATTTATAATACACTCTGATGACTGTTACACACTAACACGCTAAAGTACATACTAATGAATAGAAAAATATCTGACGAATTCGAAATGTAATCCGGCGTGAGTCAAGCTGGCCCACTGTCAACGCTTTGATTTCATTTAACACTGCATTCAGCAATAAACGAAATAGATGAAGGTGACACAATAGTTTATAAATCGACGCAAATATGCGGATACGCTGACGACATTGTGATTCTTGCGAGAAATAGGGAGGCTCTCTTCAGACCGCTTTCATGTGGTTAGTGCAAGCTACAAGACCAGCGGGCCTCAAGATAAATGAAGAGGAGACGAAATACATGACACGATCCTTTAATGATCGTCACATCAGACTCGGAAGTTATATTTGTGAGCCCATGCAAGGGTTTAAATATTTAGTACTCAACAGAAATAGGGATACATTCTTATCAATGCAAGACCATATTCAGGTAGCTAACAGGGCATACTTTGGCTATATCAAATTTAAGAAGTCTTCATTGATATCAAAGGATCAAAAGCTCCTGATTTACAAACCTATAATAATTATTACATAGCCACCTGAATATGGTCTTATAAGACGTGTTGTCACCTGCAGCTGCGAAGCATGGGTCCTTAAAGTTAATCACGTGAATTTACTGATGAGGTTTGAAAGAAAAATGTTCTCAGAAAAATATTCGACCCTATCCGATTAGAAGACGGTACATACCATATGCGGTATAACCACGAGCTCAGTGTTTTAATCGTAGGACGAAATGAGACACGGTTTATAAAGTGAGAATGATTACAGTGGTATGCGTGCGACCTAAGAATGAGCAGCGAAAGAGCGACCAAACAAGTTTTTGAAGCAAATCCTGCAGGAGAAGGAGGAGAGGCCGGCCAAGGCTACGAGGGTTGCAAGACGTAAAAGACGATATACCAAAGATGAGAATCTCGCAGCATAGAGCGAAAGGCGGCTATCGAGAAGAATGTAGACGTATTGTAGGAGAGACAGTTGTCCACCCCGGACTGTAAAGCCAATATGATGTAAACTAGAATATAAAATTGAATGAAACTAAATCAATTGGCGAGGATTCCAGCAACAAGAAAATTTTATATAAACCTGTATATATTCTGTCAAAAATTGATGCAATGCTACAGTGGAAAGTTACAATATCAGGTCAGTCCATAATTTCGTGCGTATTTTTCCCATAATTTCACTTTTGTACGATTTTTGCATACAAAAAATTATTCGCGGAATTGAACGGAACTATTTATATTTTCTTTGATATATTGAGCATTCAACAACTGATTTTAATCGCAGATAGAAGCATGTGATGTTAAAAAATAAAATGGAATCTTCGAACGCGTATAAGAGGCATATTTTGTATTTTTTTATAAAAGTGTTAGAAATGCAACAACTGCTGCTGCAGAAATAAATACTGCTCAGGGAGAGGAAGCCGTGAGTGTAAGGACTGCGCAAAAGTGGTTTTCAAAATTCCGAAGTGGTAACTGCGACGTGCAGGATGTCCCGCGCGCTAGTCGTTCTGAAGTCTTTAACTCCGACGCCTTGCTCGAACTCGTGGAAGATGAGCCAAATTTCACAGTCGATATAACAGCTCAGTGGTTTAATTCATCGCATGGAAAAGTTCACAGGCACCTGGTTCAGTTGGGAATGGTTTCAAAGCTGGGAAAATGGGTTCCGCATAGACTTTCCGTCTCCAACCTTCAGCAGAGAGTGAATGTGTGTTTTCAGCTGCTGCAAGGGTTTGAAAATGAAAGTTTTTTGAACCGTAGCTTTACTAGTGGTGAAAATTGCGTCCTTTACAATAATTCTATTCGCAGACGCAATGGTTAGATAAAGATGAAACACCAGAACCGACCACTAGAGACGGTCTTCACCCTAAGAAGATTCTCCTGACTATTTGGTGGGATATGGCCGGTTTCGTTTATTATGAACTTCTGGAACCAAACCAGACGATAACTGCTGATTATTATTCCCATCAGCTATCAAACCTGAGTGAGGCACTTAAAAAAAATCAATCGTCTTTAATGAATAGACGCAAAGTTTTGTTTCACCACGACAACGCAAGACCTCATACCGCAAGGCAAACATTAGGCCAGCTGAACGAGCTCGAATGGGAGCTAATGCCGCATCCACCATTCTCTCCGGATATTGCACCTTGTATTTATCACCTTTTCCGTGGACTTCAATCCCATGTGAGTAACAAGAACTACTCCTCAAAAGAAGCTATAAAAAGGGATATCGAAGGGTATTTTGGCTTCAAGGACAAAAAAATGTTTGAGTAGGGAATTAAAAATTTGCCTAAACGTTGAGAAGACATTGTAAATATTGAAGGAAAATATATTATTGATTAATAAATACTTTAAACATATTTTTTATTAAGTTTAAAACCACATTTAAAAACGCACGAACTTATGGACTGACCTAATAACTTCAAAATCAAAGCTGTTGAACTCTATTTAAAATTGCGAAAACTTCCATGATTATTTGCAGAGATTCTAAACAGTCAACTCAAAACAGGTGCTAAAACAGATGTGGATCCATGGTCTTCCATTATCGGTGTGTACTGCAAAGACCAACACTGATGTTACACAGCATTTCCGAAATAAAGCAATCAGAGGCATCGTTAAAGCGCCCTGGTACGTGCGTTATGAAGATCTGCACCGAGATTTAGCTATAAAAACTGAGAGAATAAAAGCATACATTAAAGCAAAAGCTTCCGTACTACGTGATGAAGGAACTTTTACAAGAAAATTAAAGAGAAAAAAACTTAAGACTTCGTTGTCAGTATTGAAAATTTCAAGCTGAATTTTGTTTATTGAAAATTACTGATTAGTTTAAATCTACGGGCATTGTTGCGGATACTAATTATATTTATACATAGCATTTAAATAAATACGAAAAAACAACAAAAACAACATGCACATTGTATACAATATAAAGGTATACTTATGCGTACCTAATGAAGTCGCCTTACCATTTTGCAATAATTGCAATATTTGGCATACTATATTTTTTTCGTTAATTTTTTATTAAAATACAGTTCGTTGTATAGCGAAAACCTTATGAATCAAAATTTCGAGCTTTGCACAAATTTGGAAAAAAAATTAAAGTTATCATTCAAATTTTTCTACTTTTTAAACGGAATTTCTAAAAAACTTTTGGATATGCAGTCCATTCAATTTTATTGTAATAAAGTGTAAAGGAAGAGGAAGAAATAGTTGACCACTTCCCTTGCTATTGTTCGGCCTTACCTAAAATCAGAGCAGATTTGCTGGGTAAATATTTTTCCACTTCTCTTACGGAACTGTCTGGCGTGGAGTTGGCACCACTGCCTGGCTTCCTAAGAGCCACAAAATGGTGCCACGAATGGAAAAATAAATGAGGTGTCGTCCCGTGTCACACAGTGATATGTCAACGAATATGCAGGGTCTAGGGTTAGGGTTAGGTTAGGTTTTTGTGGCAGTCGGCTTAGAGTAGCCAACTCAATTGACCACAAAGGTCCGTTGTGGTAACGCTGTGTAACACGGGAACCTTACTGTTTGTTTTTATGGAACCCGTTAGACGCTCTTATGAAGCGCAAGATAGGTTTTACCCCAACACCGGATAGTTCCGAAAGAGAATCAAAATGGTATTTTCTTAACACCCTTGCTCCACTTCTATCTAAGGCTGGCCAATTACAGCGGAAGTGTTCCACTGTTTCTTCCTCTTCTTCGTCTCTACAACTTCTGCAGTATTTATGCGAAAACATTCCTAACCTAAAAGAGTGCCTACCAAACAACCAATGGTTTCATAAGACACGACTTTCGAGCTGTTCTCTCTTGAGAGGTTGAGCAATTCTCCTCAGCTTTTCTTATTTATTTGCGACCAAATTAGCATGGTTGTAACACACGTATTTTCTTCTCTCCATGACCTGTTCGCTTTCTGCAGAATACTTTTTTTATCCCTAATTTGCAAGTTGCCATAGGAGTTCAAGCAGTGGAAGATTAGTATCCTTTCTGGCTAGCTCATCAGCTCTGCAATTTCTTTCAATTTCTCTATGTCCCGGAGCCCATATGAGGCTGACCTTGAAGGCGGTGCTAATATCATTAAGAGCTGCCAGACATTCCTGAGCAACCTTTGATCTTAGTATAAATACCTCCATTGATTTGATGGCCGCCGGGCTCTGCGAGATGATATTTATCGTAGTTTTTGTTACGCCGTATGAGTCATGGTACACAGTTGCCTCCTTTAAGAGTTCCGCCTGGTAGACTGTACAGTAGTCCGGGAGTCGAGCTGATACTTCTTATCGTAATTCTTTTGAAAAAACTCCGTAGCCTACTTTATTTTTTGACTTGGATACAATCGTGTAAAAATGTATTTTCCTCTTCTCCATGACCTTTGAGTTTGCCACTCTCTTCTTGACGCGATGTTAGTCGTGCCTGTTGAAGGTGGGCTTGGGGAAAGAGTAGTCGATTTCTTGATTATAACTCTTCATATTACGTGGCATAGAAGCGTGACCGAACCGCCGGGTCTTCCCTAGTGTCATACAATTAAGTCTGAACGCTAAAGCGGTGGCGACGTGTTTTCCTACCAAATTTAGAGCAGGGAAGTTAATTAGCACCTCGAGTGCTTTATTTGGGGTACTCCTTAAAGCGTCGGTGTAGCATAGAAATGCAGTTCTTTAAACCTTGCTCAGCAGTTTCGTATAACTTGCCTTTTGCCACCACACGAGTATTCTACTATACATAGCAAAATAGGCCGAACTACGGAAGTGTAAAGCCAATACGAGTTGTTAGTCCCCATGTCATGTCAAATCCATGTCTAATATGAATCCTAAGTACTTAACCTTCTCTTTCAGACTTTTCTCTTTCCACACTATTGAAAATTAGCGGGGAGACTGGGCCAATCTCTCCCAAATTAAATAACCACGTTCTCCCGCTCTCATCGGAAGTTAGGTGACTTGGAGTGATGCTTGATTCCAAACTCCGTTGGAAGCTACACATTGAAAATCGGGCAAAGAAGGCCAATATAGCCTTCTACTCCTGCAAATCTATGTCCGGTAAAAAATGGAGACTCGAGCCATAGGTCGTGATGTGGATGTACAATGCAGTGATTTTGCCAATTTTAACGTATGGATGCCTGGTTTGGTGGGAAGCTCTTCGGAAGGGCTATAATAACACTAAACTGGGGAGAGTGCAAAGGACTGCATACAATGGCATCACCGGAGCATGTAAAACTTGCCCCAGGGCTGCCCTGAATGTCCTTTTACACTTACTTCTCATCGACTTTTCCGTCATTTCCATCGCAGCTCAAAGTGCAATCAGGTTAAAGGAGATTGGCCTCTGGAGACAATCTCTCAAGGGACATAGTAGCATTTTCGGGCAGTTAACACCGTATTTCTCCAAACTTCGAACCTCTCTATCCACAAACTAGAGTTTGAGGGTCGTGCTAGCGCAATCTTTCCAAATAGGCGGGATTGGGTCGAGGGGAAAATCTGCACCGAAGCTTGCACCTCTGTGTTCACTGACGGTTCCAAGATGGAATCGGGAGCCGGAGCAGGGGTTTTCTCTAAATCAGTTAATTGATCTATCTCCTTTAAACTGCCGAGCACTGCTAGTGTTTTTCAAGCAGAAGTTTGTCGATCCTGCAGGCATGCAAAATGCTTAGGGAACGCGGGAGCGAGGGAGATATTAACATTTTCTTCGATAGTCAAGCCACGATTAAGGTTCTGACGACGCGATGGTGCAGAAGGGAATTAGTTAACTCCTGTAAGGAAAAGATCAATTCTCATGGGTGTACAGGTAACATTTCTCTGACCTGGGTTCCAGAACATAGGAAAATAGAGGAAAATGAATTTGCTGATGAGCTTGCCAAGAAGGGGACTGAATTTGCCTCGGAGACCTCCTACCCGGTCATCGGCATCCCTCTGACAGTTGTTAAAGGGGAACTGCACAAATTATTTCTCAGGAAAGCGCAGAAAAGATGGAGCTCTATTTCTTCATGTGCTATTTCGAAACCCCTTTGGCCTCAATACGATATATGAAGGACTCAGAAAGTCCTGTTGGAGGTCTCATAATGGTATCAAAACGGCGCTGTAGTGCTACTTGCGAAGTTCCAGACCGGCACTACAACCATTTCATCTACCTACCTACATATCTGGGGCAGTCTAAATGAGCTGGGCGTACAGAGCGACTACCACCATAACCTAACCTAATCTAAGGTATAAATTTGTAGTCGCTCCAAAATCATGTTGATTTTTAATATTTGTTTTACATACTAAGTTGAGAGTTTCCTTTCATCAAATCACATGTTTGGACGTCTTTTATATGGCAGAAAATGTTCAGCATAGCCTGCCGAGACCGCTGTTAGAAAGCATCTGGGCAAAAAGTAAGGGGAATTTATTTGTCAAACGTCGCGGGATTAAAATTTCCCTCAAGTTGATAACATCTGGGCCAACTTTCATGTGAATGTCATTATCAGTAATATATTTGCGCTTGTGTTTACTAAACGACCAAGAGTGCATTTTTCGATTTTTACAATGTCTGATTTGATTGAGCAGAGAAGTGCCATCAAATTTTGTTTGCGGAATGAAATTTCGGCTGCGGAAATGTTTAGCATGTTGCAGAAGACATTTGGTGATTCGACCATGTCGCAGAAAAATGTTTATAAGTGGTACAAAGACTTCAAAGAAGGTCGAGAACGTGTTGATGACTTGGAGCGCTCCGCACGACCATCGACGTCAACAGATGACCAACACGTCAATAAAATGAAGGAGTTAATGCTCAAAAATAGTCGGTTGACTGTTAAAGATCTTATTAATATGATCCGAATATCAGAAGGATCTGTGAAAACCATTTTGAAAGACCATTTGGGCCTACGAAGAGTCAAATCTCGTTTGGTACCGAAAACTCTCAATTTCTTGGAAAAAAGTCGTCGCGTTGATGTGTGTGAAACAATGCTTTCAGACCATCAGGACAAGCTCAAATGCATCATTACGGGAGATGAGACTTGGATTTATGCTGACGACCCTAAAACAACCGACCAATCAAGCGAATATCGTGCTAAAGGCGAGGCCAGACCGGAAAGAGCACGTCAAAGTAGTTCAAAAATGAAGGTCATGATGACAGTTCTTTTCGATTTTCGTGGTGTGGTGCACTATGAATTCCTTCCACCTGGTCAAACTGTTAATAAGGAATATTATTTGAGCGTTATGCGTCGTTTACGTGAAGCAATTCGTCTAAAAAGACCAGAATTATGGGCCAACAACTCTTGGTTTTTGCATCACGATAATGCACCGTCTCACACTGCACTCGTTCTTCGTGACCATTTCGCCAAAAATTCCACGCATATCGTTCCGCAACCACCGTATTCGCCTGATTTGGTTCCGTGTGACTTCTGGCTATTCCCAAAACTCAAGAGACCACTCCGGGAAACGCGTTTCGAGTCGATTGAGGAGATAAAAGCTGAATCGAAGAAGGTGCTGATGGCTATACCGGAAATGGACTATTTGGCATGTTTCGGGGTTTGGAAAAATCGTTGGCATAAGTGTATTTCATCGAGAGGGGAGTATTTTGAAGGGGATGAAATTGATTTACAAGAATAAATAAAGATTTTTCATTTTACAACCAAATTCACCTTACTTTTTGCCCACAGGTCCAACCCGGTTTTCAAACTCGGTAGTCACTCACAAACCTATTGGATGCAGCAAATAAAAAACTAGCGAATCCGCAGACGGGGGCAGAGACACTAACTGCATTTGACTGAAAAAAAATAAGGAAAAAACTGATTAAAATCGCATAGTCGGCGCCAAGGAAGAAAAAATACATCAATTAATGTAATGTAGTTCGCTTGACCCCAGCTATGTTTAGAAAAAGCTACCTTGGGGAGGGAAAGAGCAAAGTGAGCAGTTCATTAAGTGTACTTGGCATTGCATGTAGAATCAAGTGAAATATACCGATATTGTTTAGTTTAGCACATCTGTGCTAGTTATTTCTACTCAGGCACTCGTCAATTGTTGAGTAGTCATTTGGCCTTTTACCCACTCAATTTTATCTTATCAGACGTTAGTGTGTACAAAATATGAAGCAGACTGAAAACGGCTATGATAACACGTACACAATTCGACTCAGTCCGAGTAGGTAGTGATGATGAGGTGTGATTTTCTTTGCTGCAGCCAGTGAAAATATGGCTAGAATGGCTAAACGACCGAAAACGGCGCTGGTGGCTTCAGTAGAGCATTGGCAATAATGTAATGTGGAGTGCGCGCATTTTCTCGAAAAAAACAACAGTAATATTCGAACGTGTCTTGCTAAATAAATACACAAATACATACATACATACAAACGTACATAAAAGTGTTTCGTAAAACGCGCGATCGCATAACGGTGTGCATCAATCAACTGAGGTTTACGTCGGCAGAACGACAGTTTTGAAAGTTTGCACTTTTCGCCCTTTTTGTTTTTTTTTTCTTACTTTTGCTGTAATTTTATGAAACCCGATCAATAGAAAGCGAGAATGTTAAACGTTTTCAGTTCAGTGGCACCATACTTGAAATTCAATCCGAAATATGTGATCGTCGACAATTTTGTGTTTAAGCTGCATTACCGCTGGTCATTCGTAATTCTACTCGTGGCCACAATTTTGGTGTGTTCACGCCAATATTTCGGTGATCATATAAAATGCATATCGGGCACCATACCCGAGCATGTGATAAACACCTACTGCTTCTTTACGCCTACTTTCACGCTGGTGAGTGATGGCTCTTGGTAGATTTATTGCGGTGTTTCATGTTGATTTTTTGTTTTTGCTTCTTTTACCTTTAAACAGGTGCGTCATCTGAACAATAGCGCCTTGGATAAAGGCATCATTTTTCAACCAGGCATTGGGCCAGAGGAGTCCGAAAATGAGGAAGTCAAGCGCCATGCTTACTATCAGTGGGTGCCGTTCGTACTCTTCGGTCAGGCAATTCTCTTCTACATACCGCATTGTTTGTGGAAATCTTTCGAAGGTAATCAAAATAACGCATTTAGCTGCATTCTCTATTAAAATATTTGACAAACCCAAAAGAAAGAGGAGAAGTTTAAGGCAAAAATCGACTGTTTCAACTTGACTTTAGCAAAGAAATTAATAATTGTAAAAGTTATCGCTTTTTGTGTGGCGCCCGTTTCTCCAGAAGTCCCTTGTGGTGATCATCACAAGTCCTTGGAGATTCAGCTAAAATCAATCGGACAAGAGAAATTAGTTTCATTAATAGATAATCGTGTGCCTGATCGAAGTTTTTTTTCACAATTAACAATATGGCGGTCTCAGGGAATATTTTTCGGATTTTCGAGAAAAAAGCCGACAGTTAATTGTATAGGGTGGGCCATGTAAAATTTGCTTTTTGAATCGGCTATAAAAAAAAATAATCAATATTTTTTCAAACTTTTTTTTTATTTTGAAGATTGAACATTATCATTTATAAATGAAAAACAATATCGTTCAAATGACTGCCACGACTGGCTTTACAGTAGGGCATTCTATCAAGCCAATTTTTAAGCCCATTTTCGATTGTTTGGGCTCCAATTTCATGAATGGCAACTTCGATTTCGTGTTTTAAAGCATCAGAGCAAAGCGTGTGGATTTTCTGAGCCCCAAATCCGACAATTTTGCATATTGACGTAGCCACCGATGTGAAAATAAGCTTCATCAGAAAAGATGATTTTTCGGTAAAAATGCTCATCTTCCGTCAAACGATTTTCTGCCCATTGAGCGAGCCGAACACGCATTGGATGGTCATTAGGCTTCAGTTCTTGCACCAATTGAACTTTGTAAGCTTTCTTACCGAGGTCTTTATGCAAAATTCTCCTCAAAGAAGTGCGTGAAATGTTCAATTCTTGAGAACGATGACAAGTTGAGGTTTTTGGATGTTCACGCACATTTTCGGCTACAGCAGCAATGTTTTCGCGAGTAGGAGCTCGTTCACGTGTTGTTTTATCCATTAACGATCCACTTTCACGAACACGACTAACAAATTGATCCTCAAACTGTCTTGTTGACAAATCTTTTTTTTTAGAATTTTTTTTCAAATTTCTCACAGCTTGAGTAGAAGGCTCACCACTTTTGAAATAGGTTTTCAATATTTCCCAATTTTGTTCAAGCGTATAGCGTCCCATTTCGTAAATTCAAACCTTTAAGTAAATTATGAACAGATTTGACATGTCATTTGTGTTACCAGTCTCAAAAAAATAGGTGGTTCAAAACGCAAACGCTATATGGCCCACCCTGTAGATATATACAGATTTTTTCGTTATAACTTTACAACGTGCAGATTTTTTACAACCAACACATTTATTCATAATTTTATTTTCATTATTTGAAAAATTTTCCTTACATTAGAACTTTAAGAGATGTTCAAGATGTTACTCAAATTTTACTGCTCAGATAGATATTTATACTTCTTATACTCTATAATTGCAAAAAAACGTAAAACTTTCCATGGGATAGATCCCATTTTTCACGAAGAGCTCGAAACCTTTTTATTCCGTTGGGGAATAAGTTCGTAGCGTTTTTACCGAAGGGCTTTAATTATTATATCAATCAGTTAATCAATTATATATTCGCCTTTGCTGTTTACAACCTCTTCCCACCTCTCGACCAATTTGTGGATGCAGTTCCGTCAAAAATCGCCTGGTCTGGTGTCAAAGAAGCCCGCTGAGTCAGTTTTTTTTTATCGAAGACAACACCTTCCGTATGGTTTGACAGGAAGCGGAAAAGATGGTAATCGGTCGGTGCAAGGTCCGGAGAATACGGAGGATACTGTAATACCTCCCACTCGAGCTCTTGCAGTGTGGCTATGACGACTGGTGCAAGATGGGACCTGGCGTTGTCGTGAAGGAGTATGGTTTGACCATGTCGATCAAGTCTTGTCTGTCGAATAGCTTTAATCACGTTGTGTAGCTGGGTAATGTAAAGCTCCTCATAGACCATGGCTCTATTTTCGAGCATTTTTCATATGCAAACACATATAATGATCTTGTTTGAATGAAGATACGGCTTGACTCTCGGCTTTGGCATATGTCATGGAGTCACCCACTCCTTTCTTTGCTTCATATTGATTTCTCATTTCCCGTGACGATTCGGTACAAAAAGCGATATTTATGACTTCCTTGATGGCGGGCGAGATGCTGAGAAGCAATTTGAAGGCGACTTTATTGTTTTTTTCGCTGAGTTCGTAAGACACCCAGGCTCCCAATTTTTCGGTAAATCCCATTCAATGGAGGTGATTGAGAATCGTTTTATGATCGCAGTTCATTTCTTCTGCCATTTCACAACGACCTCCATTGGCGACCGTTTTCTGTTCTCCTTCATAAGTGATTTGAGACATTCTTCATCGAATTCAGAAGGACTTGTCATCGCTACGGCACATGTCATCGACCTCAAAGTCGCCATTTTCGAACGATGCAAACCATTTCCATACTTTAGACTCACCTATGACACCTTTTCCATATATGTAAGTCGCAAATGTCCTAGACTACTTCGGATATTGTCCTCATCCAAGTTTCAGCTCCATACATAAGGGCGGGCATGATGAGAGCCTTGTTAGCCAAAGTATTATCATGGTTTTGTTCGTCAAGAGAGGACTTTGCTATTCAATTGCCTACTTAGTTCAAAGTAGCACTTGTTCCCAAGAAAGATTATCCGTTAGATTTCCAGGCCGACATTGTTATAAGTGTTAATGCTGGTTCCTAAATATACGAAGTCTCTAACACCCTCGAAGTCATAACTGTCAACAGTGACGTGGGTGCTGATACGCGAGTGCCCCGACTGTTTGTTTGAATACAGGAGGTACTTCGTTTTGTCCTCGTTCACCACCAGACCCATTCGCTTGGCCTCTTTATCCAGTTTGGAGAAGACAGAGCTAACAGCGCAGTTGTTAAGGGCGATGATCTCAAAATAAACGGTATACGCCAACTTCAGGTTAAAGAAATTACACGAAAGAGAGTCACCCTGTCTGAAACCTCGTATGGTATCAAACGGAGAGGTCTTTCCCAATTCTGACGGCTCTGTTGGTATTAAGCATCGTCAGTTTGCATAACCGTATTAGTATTGCGGGTATACCAAATTCAGACATCGCGGCATACAGGCAACTCCTTTTTTTACTGTCGAATGCAGCTTTGAAATCGATTCGATGTCGATTTTCCTCTCATCGGTCTTTTACAAGCCTTGGCGTATTGTGAATATCTGATCGATTGTAGATTTTCCAGGTCTAAAGCCACACTTATTATCAATTCTTCTTAAATCTGTGAAGTTGGTAAAATAGTTCTAAAAGGATTTCGGATATTTCTAGAGTCTGGAATGCTTAGAATTTATAAATGCCCGCATAAGAATTTGAGATCTTTACGTGATAACAGCGCCACCTACGTGTTGGGATTAATGGCAAATCGTACTAAATAGTCAAGCCAAACCGCTCATGAAATTGTAACTTCTGTTGGCCAAGACAAATCCAGTTCCAATTACAAGCAAATAATAAAAAACTTCTTTCAAATCGATGTGGAATTTTCCTTTTTTAACAGCATTTTTCGCTCATTACTTTGTTTTTATTTTTGCAGGCGGTCGTATTAAGGCGCTCGTTTTCGGTTTACGTATGGTCGGCCTCACGCAGTACGTACGGAATCAAAGTATGCAGATTGGCAAATTGAATATACCCTCCATGGAGGAGGCGGAGTCACGTGTCAAGAATATTCGGCGCGCCATGATCGATCGTATGCGCATCAATCAGTCGTGGGGCGCGCAGCTCGCTCTCATGGAAATGCTGAACTTTTTCAATATTCTTTTGCAAATTTATTTGACCAATCGTTTTCTGGGCGGCGCCTTTTACAGCTTGGGTTTCCAAGTACTGCAAGAACGTTGGACAAATCGAATGGATGCGCTGGATGTGGTATTTCCCAAAGTCACCAAATGTCATTTCCGCAAATTCGGACCGAGTGGCTCACTACAAATGCACGACACCCTCTGCGTCATGGCGCTAAATATTGTCAATGAGAAAATTTATTCGATACTCTGGTTTTGGTATATGTTTGTATTGGCCATGACAATACTCGGACTGATTTGGCGTGTGTGTACATTTCTTTTCTATAAAAAGTGAGTATGAAATTAAGTGATTTTTATTATTTTTTTTTTTACCCTGGCGCTAGTGCTGTGGAGTATGTAAGCGTAGTTTGTACGGCCTGATGGATTCGAGATAAATAGAGAGAGAGAGAGAGAAAGGAATCGATGATAACAGATTGCGCGTCGTACCTCCAGCTGATGGGTGGATTTGTTGAAATTGGGCATGATCGGTTAAGAACCAAACCTACCCTGCACGTAAAGGCAGTTTTCAGAAATGCAAAGAAGAAAGCACTTAACAGTTTCTAAAAAAAATCAATAAGCAGTAGTTTGTACAAATATTTCATTTCAGGTAACCCCTAGTGAAATTTTCTGGCAAATAATTTTCTAGAACTTTCTAAAAATGGGGTCAAAATTACCCTTTCGTGAGGGAAATAATGGCTTAAAACGTTCCAAAAAAAGTAATTTAACCTCCTAGCGTTGAAGCTCACTGCCATTTTATTAGGATTTTCTTAAAAAAGGGTCGAAATGACCCTTTCATAGGAAAACTATTGGGTTAAAATGTTAACGAAAATTATTTAACAATTATTATTTATTTCATTGTAAAATAATTTTCTAGAGCAATTTAACCCTCGAGCGACCTTGAAAACCTCATTTTATTTGAACTTTCTAAAAAGGCACTCAAAATGACCCTTTCGTGAGGGAGCTAATGGGTCGAAATGTTCTAAAAAAATAATTTAACCTCCTAGCGATCTTCAAAATGCCATTTTATTAGGAATTTCTGAAAAAAGGGTCGAAATTACCCTTTCATAGGGGAACTATTGGGTTAAAATGTTCAAAAAAATTATTTAGCAAGGAATAATTGTGTGGATCAGCGACCTTCAAAATGGCATTTTATTAGGGCTTTTTAAAAAAAGGGGTCAAAATAACCCTTCTTAGGAGAACTAGTGAGTTAAAAAGTTCTACAAAATTATTCTTTGTAAAATATTTTTTAAGAACATTTTAACCCCATTTTATTAGAAATTTCTAAAAACAAAAGGGGTCACAATGACCCTATCATAGGAGAACTAATGGGTTAAAATGCTCTACAAAACTATTGCTTGTAAAATAATTATCTAGAACAGTTTAAACTCATTTTATTTAAACTTTCTAAAAAAAGGGGTCAAAATGACCTTTCGTCAGAGAGCAAATGGGTTAAAATGTTCTAAAAAAAATAACTGAACAAGGAATTAAGATGCCCTTTTATTAGAAATTCATAAAAATAAAAGGGGTTAATGGCCCTTTCATAGGAGAATTAATGGGTTAAAGTTTTCTACAAAATTATTCCTTGTAAAATAATTTTCTAAAACATGTTAACCCCATTTTATTCAAACATTCTAAAAAAGGGATCAAAAAGACCCTTTTGTGAGAGAGCTAAAAAAAGTGGCTAAAATGGCCCTTTCATAGGAGCACTAATGGGTTAAAATGTTCTACAAAA
This sequence comes from Anastrepha ludens, assembly GCF_028408465.1. Lineage (NCBI taxonomy): Eukaryota > Metazoa > Arthropoda > Insecta > Diptera > Tephritidae > Anastrepha > Anastrepha ludens. Next base: position 18,210,555 of record NC_071499.1, read on the forward strand.
TTATTCCTTGTAAAATAACTTTCCAGAACATTTTAACCACATTTTATTTAAACTTTCTAAAAAAAGGGGTCAAAAGGACCCTTTCATGAGAGAGCTAGTGGGTTAAAATATACTACAAAAATAATTTAACAAGGAAGAATTTTGCATGTAGAAAATTTTAACCCCCTAGCGACCTTCAAAATGCCATTTTATTCGGACTTTTTAAAGAAGAAGACAAAACGACCCTTTGGTGTGAGAGCTAATGGGTTAAAATGCTCTACAAAATTATTCCACGTAAAATTTTACTATATGCACCTTAACAACATTTTGTTCTACGATATATATTTTGCCTCTTATTTTGTTCATTCTAAAAAACACTTAGGCAAATTATTGAAAATTTAAAACAGGCACAGCGCAGAAATTTTACCAAAAATGTAAAACAATGCTGAGGTTTTGCCATATTTGGCTTGGATGCATACCGCAATCAGACAATGACCCTCAAATCAACCTTCAAATGTGGGCATTGATTGCAGACTGTAAAACTGTCTACTGAAAATTTTCCTAAAAATTTGAAATTTCGATGAAAAATTGTGGATATTTTAAAAAAAATTTACAATGTTAGTAACTTTGGGTTATGTGGGTTTTATTGTAGTATATAATGTATTTTCATAAAATAAATAAAAAATTTAATTCAATTGTTGGAAATATATAGCGTAAGTCGGGTATTGTGGGCACCATTTTACCTTAATATTAATTTTTGCCAAAATAATCGTAATGAAAAAGCGATCTTTTTTTCTTTCTAAGAGATATTGAATTATCTTTACATTTTATTGCAAAATTTACCCTAATGTAATCGTTTTCTTCTGATAATATAGAAAAACTGAATATATAATAATAATATAATCGTTTCTCATAATATAGAAAAACTGAAACTACCTTAAAAGTTGATGAAAAGAAAAATGGTGGGTAATGTGGCCCAGTGTATTCAGGTAAAGTGGGCCACTGGATAAAATCACCACAAACAATTATAAGAGTTAATAATAAGCCAATGAATTTATTCATATATATTTTTTTGTTTTTAATAAATGACCTTCTTGGTTGACTATTTGAATACAAAAATGATTAATATTAGGTAAATATAAATCCACATTCTGTATAGCAGATGGTTGAAATTTCTGTTTCTCATACTCTTGCTCAAGTAAATCGAAAAACATCTTTACATTTTCTTTTGTCAACCCATTGCTCTATTAAAGGACGTTCCCATTGGAGAGCGAAAACTAAGCTCATTTTTTGTGCCTGCACAGGAATCCATGCAGCCAACCTTTCCCTGCAAATTGCTTAAGGACCAAAAATTTGTTTGGCACTTTGGCAATTCCGTCAATTGAAACGCCAGAGAACGAATGCTTGTGAGGCCGCAAACGTAATATGAGGCGTCTAATGTATATTTTACAATAGTATTTTTCTGTGGCTTCGTCCAGTATTGGCTTACGCCCAAGTGGGGTTTTTAAAAGCAGGCTAGAGGATGCATTACTCCTTGCCGTTCTTTGCAATGTAAAACGCGGCACATCAAAAGTCTTTGTTGCAAAAAGTGGGCCCATCTCCTCATTCCTAACAGCTACAATGGCTTTTTTCATCATGCCGGGGTCCCATTTCCCTGATTCTCCATTTTTGGCATGTCTAAAACAGGAAAATTAACGAGAATTAGGAAAATACTAAGGAAGTAATGTTGGCTACTAGTTCACAATACCCGACGCTGATTAGCCCACATTAGCCACCGTACCACTTACAAGAAAAAAGTATTACAAACTTTTGTTTAAATAATTTAAAAAGAGTTTCTTACCGCATTAAAAATTTCAGAATAGTTTAAAAATTCTATCTGAACTTTCGAACTCCAAAAATAATTACTTGCTAAAAAATACCATTAATATTACACGCCACTGTAAAACAAATCAACTGCACTTCACAAAATATTTCAACTGCTCATCAGTAAAGTGTCCAATTCAAAAGGCGAACAGCGTAAAACAACCGTTATATGAATTTTGAAGTTCATAAGCAATCTTTCTAGTGCATGTTCGTTATTATGAAAAATACAGATGTTGACCACATTACCCGAATAGCCCACAATACCCGATCTTACTCTACATGTGGCAACACTTTCCATACCTGTTTTCGTTATCCTCATCTAAATAATTAAATAAAACAGAAATACATAAAAGATATTGTAATAAATTTGAATAATATTTAATAAAAGTTTAAATATAAATAATCAATTAAATTTAAATAATAATTTTTAATTTTCTAAATAATTAAATTAAAATAATTAAATATAAATAAATACTCGGAACTTCGTCGCACTGCTAACATTTTCACTGTCACTATATATTCTTAACTGTTTATATCCAATTTAAATATTTTGAGTACAAAGTTTCTAAATTAATCTCTTTCTTTCAGCGTTCGCTTCACAAAATTCACCTTCTCATATTTTGCGAAGCCGGGTCGAATCGATTACCAAGAATTGGCCGCCGTTGTGGAGAAGTGCAATTTCTCGAATTGGATGTTCTTGTTCTTCTTACGCAGCAACCTTTCCGAATTTCTCTTCAAACGCGTAATTTTCCATTTGGCCAGCGAACTGCCCAATCCTGAGAAGGATAACAGTATTAATGCTTTCTTGGATAGGGAACACTCAGCGGCTACTGCTGGACCCAGTGGCACGGCGCCTCCAATTGGGCTTGATGATGTCGATACGCCGCTGCTGGCCAACAAGGCGAGTGATAAAATGGATTAAAAATTATATTTTTCTACTTTGACCGGATTAAACCGTTTTTCAAATACTGGTCGACCTTTTTTTTACACGACGTAGCTTTTAAGTGTGCAATTTTTATTTATTTGTATAAAATTGATAACTAATTACGAGTGCTTATACAATTTTTAACGAAATATATGGGGTATTAAATTAAAAAAAATTAAAGAAATATAAAAAAAACATAAAAAATAAAAAATAGATAAAAAAATAAAATATAGATAAAGAAATAAAAATAGTAATAACAAAATCTTTTATTGTTTTTGTATAGCTGGTAACTTGACCATTTTGCTGAAAAAATGCTGTGCAAAAATTTTAATTAAATAGTCATAAGAAAATTAAAAAGCGCTGAGCCATGCTTTGCCTCGAGGTTATTTATCTTTTTAATGAGCACAACTTGTCTGAGTGCTGTTCTCTGCACGTGTTGTGAAGTCTCAACAAAAAACATATTTTTACAAGCCTTTTCGCTGTACGTTCATTTTATTTTTGATTAGCCTCAAACATTTGCGTGATGGGGGATAAGCTGAACAAAACGGGGACAAGTTTCTCTTGAGCGCAGTTTTGTACCATAAAGACATTTTTGCAAATAAAGGGTCTTTCAAAAGACGCGCTTAGATGTGGTTTTAAAATAAATAAAATAAAATAAAATAGAAAAGCTTTTGATTCAATGCTTCAATGATTACCTATTAGAAATATTAAGAATATACAAAATCGATGCTGCCACTGTTGCCCTCTTGGGCCGCATAATGAGCAAGTGGAATACAAAACTGGTTCTAAATGGAACTGTTTCAAAACAGATTTCAATCAAACGTGGTATATTCCAAGGGGTTGCCTTAAGCCCCTATGGTTCTGCATTGGCCTCAATCCGCTTAGCAGGCTTCTTACACATAAGCAAAACGGCTTTACACTTAAAACAGAAATAAGAGAGCATACGTTCAACCATATTCTATTTGTTGATGACTTAAAACTTTACGCAAACAAAAAGCATACGCTTCATGAGCTGATAGATGTCACTAAAGCTTTCAGTGATGACGTAGGAATGGCATTTGGGACAGATAAGTGCAAAAGAATACATCTAATTAGAGGTCAGCTTGATGAGACCGAAGAAAACTACACAGTAGATCAAAATATTATTATAGACAACTTGCATAGCAGCGAATCTTATAAATATTTAGGATTTCTGCAACTTAAAGGAATCAACCACACGCTAGTAAAGCAAAACCTCATACAAAAATTTGAGGCACGACTGAAAGCTGTATTAAAAACTAGTCTCAACAGTGAAAATAAATGCAAAGCAAGTTATACCTGGGCCATACCTCTTTTGACATACTCGTTTGGAGTAATAAAATGGTCTCAGACAGATATTCTTCGGATTGAAACGCTGATACGCACCACTTTTACAAAGTTCCAAAGCCATTACCCTCAAAGCGCTGTGGAAAGAATATCGCTTCCTCGAAACGTTGGTGGGAGGGGAATCATTAATATAGCGCGTCTACACTTTTCGCAAACTTTGAAGTTACGTACATATTTTCTAAGCAGCGAGTCCCATCTATTTAAAGCTATCGCTATGTCAGATAATGGCTTTACCCCGCTAAGTCTGATGGAGCAGGATTTCCCAGTACCTGGGGGGCTAAATCCCCAGCAGAAATGATCGCAGCATGGAAGGCAAAAACAATACACGGTGCCCATCCCCATGAAAGCTATTTTCTGAAACAGAAGGTTTCACAATCGCTATCCAAAACCGAGTTATCCCAACAAGGAATTTCCGAAGGTCGATACATGGCGAGTCAATAGAAGATAGGTGCCGAAGGTGCGGCATTTACGGTGAAACAATCGACCATATAATTGCTGGATGTAGCGTCCTTGCCCCCCGTGAATATGTCATGAGACATAACAATATAGCAAAGATCCTCCACCAACAACTTGCGATAAAACACGGCCTCTTACAAGCAGAAGTCTTGTATTTCAAATATGAACCAAAGGCAATATTGGAAAATGCAAATTTTAAACTGTACTGGGACAGATTTATTTCCACAGATCAAACCGCAGCTGCCAACAAACCTGACATTATCTTGTTCGACAAGATAAGTAAAACAATCGAAGTAATCGATATAGCGGTGCCCCTTAATCGCAACATCCAAAGCACATACTCCACCAAAGTATCGAAGTATGCAGCTTTGGCCAAAGAACTGAAACGGATGTACAAAGCGAGGGAAGTGAATATAATTCCAATAATTATATAGTCCACTGGATTAGTGGCTAAGCATTTAATAAAAACTTGAAGAAGTATGACTGCCAACACCTCTTAGAAGACATGCAGAAATCGACCATACTGGACACATGTGCAATAGTTCGTAGATTTTTAAATATTTAAATAATAGTAATCGCATGGGCGTAGAACTTGGACTACGCTCCACCAGAGCACAATCCCTTGAAAATTTTATCCGGGATGTGTAATCTCCGGTAATAGCCGAGATGGATTAAGCTCAAATAAAATAAAATAAAATAAAATAAAGTAAAACAAAAAATAAAACAAAATAAAATAAAATAACATAAAGTAAAATAAAATAAAATAAAATTTTATTATAATAGGACTATGAATAAGTTCGTGCGGTTTTACAACAGATGGCGTAACTTGATTATTATTCCATCGATCCACATTTCCAAACATTCATTGGAGAGCTACTGTCGTAAGGCACAAACGTCAGTATAAGTTTTTTATTTGAAGCGTAAACAACAATATTTTTACCACACTTGAAAATGTCGAATTTCGTGCCAAATAATGTGTTTTTGCGGGGAATTCTTCTTCATTATTTTAATATGAAGAAAAAAGCAGCCGAAAGTCATCGTATCTTGGTGGAAGTTTATGGTGAGCATGCTCTATCTGAGCGAACGTGCCAGAAGTGGTTTGCACGCTTTAAAAGTGGTGATTTTGGCTTGGAAGACGAAGAACGCGAGGGTGCGCCGCCAAAGTTCATGGATACCGAATTGGAGGAATTGCTCGATCAAGATCCGGCTCAAACGCAAGAAGAGGTTGCAAAAACTTTGGGAGTTGATCAATCAACCATTTCCAAACGTTTAAAAGCCATGGGAATGATCCGAAAGGTAGGCCATTGGGTGCCGTATGAATTGAAGCCAAGAGACGTTGAACGCCGTTTTATGGCATGCGAACAACTGCTTCAACGGCACAAAAGAAAGGGTTTTTTGCATCGAATTGTGACTGGCGATGAAAAGTGGGTCCATTACGACAATCCAAAACGTCGGGCAACGTATGGATACCCTGGCCATGCTTCAACATCGACGTCGGCGCAGAATATTCATGGCCTGAAGGTTATGCTGTGTATCTGGTGGGACCAGCTGGGTGTTGTGTATTATGAGCTACTGAAACCGAATGAAACGATTACGGGGGATGTCTACCGACGACAATTGATGCGTTTGAGCCGAGCACTGCGAGAAAAACGGCCGCAATACGCCGATAGACACGACAAAGTTATTTTGCAACATGACAATGCTCGGCCACATGTTGCACAAGTGGTCAAAACATACTTAGAAACGCTCAAATGGGATGTCCTACCCCACCCGCCGTATAGTCCAGACCTTGCGCCATCCGATTACTATCTCTTCCGATCGATGCAACATGGCCTGGCTGACCAGCACTTCCGTAATTACGATGAAGTCAAAAAATGGATCGATTCGTGGATTGCGGCAAAACCGACCGAATTTTTCACAAAGGGAATCCGTGAATTGCCAGAAAGATGGGAAAAAGTAGTAGTAAGCGATGGACAATATTTTGAATATTAAATTTGTAACCATTTTACGTCAATAAAGTTTCAAATTTCGAAAAAAAACCGCACGAACTTATTCAATAATTAATTTCAGATTTCACTATTTCGGTTCAAAATATGGCTCTGAACAATTATATTAATTATATAAATTATAAAAATTACTTCACTGAAATGTTCACGTCTACAGGTGAAGTCCGCCAAACATTCAATTCATGAATGCCTAATTGCAGGTTGTTCAGCAACACTTTTCACTACAGCAACAATATTTCCAATAAAAAATCCAGTGTTTCGTCTGCCTGCCCTTTTTCTATTCTCGTTAGAACCAGTTTCTTGAAATTTGTTTACCAACCTTTGAATTGTCGACTCATTCGGACGATTATTTCCACCAAAAAAATTTCGAATTTTACAACATGTTGTTCTTAAAGATCAACCATTTTCTTAATAAGTTCCAATAATTTGAACCCATTGTGCTACAGGGTCCGACACTCGAAGTGTATCCAACTTCAGACCGCACGCGTAGCTGATGCACGGGCCTCAGCTGTCTGTTAGCTAGCTAAATGACAGTCCATAGTATTATTTACAAGCGCGCGGAAGCATTTTGCCGAGAGTAGTCGCGAAAACAGAAAATCATTAATGGATTTCAAACCTAAAAGTGTGATTGCATTATATTTGGCTGGAAAATCACAACCAGCGATCATTCGTGAGCTCGAGCACCTTAAAGTATATAAAGTTTTTGTTTATCGCACCATTACGCGTTACGTGTCACTGTAGCATCACGAAACGTCATGGAGGTGGTCATCACAAGACTGCAACGTCATGTGAAATGGTTCAAAAAGTCAAGAAGCGACTTGACCGAAATCCCTGACGAAGTGCCAATCAAATGGCGAAAGAACTGAAAATATCTGACAGTAGCATTCGCCGCATACTGAAAGATGACCTCAAACTCAAGCCTTACAAGATCCAAAAGGCGCATAATTTCACACCAAAGCAGCAACAAGTCAGACTTGAGAGTGGCTTCGCTTAGCCGAAAGCTGTCAATTTCCGAACATTGTGTTTTCTGGCGAGAAAATTTTTCAAACTGAGCAATTCGTAAACTCCCAAAACGATGGGGTTAATTTGACCGACCGTTAATACGAGTAGTTGAGTCATCGATTGGCTACCACGAGACAACAACTGCCACAAGTAATGGTTTACGCCCCTGTAACCGCAAATGGGCGGACTCCAATCGTTTTCATCGAGCCTGCGTCAAGGTAAATGCGAAATATTATCGGGAAAGTATTTTTGAGGTTGCTTTTCAGCCGAGGGCAGACAAACATTTCGGTGGCAAACTATAAACGTTTCTATAGGACTCGTCACCATCTCATAAAGCTCGAGTGAACCAAGAATGGCTAAAAAACTACGTTCCTAACGTTATGAACATCCAGACAATGGCTCTCAAATTCACCGGACACGAATCCGATGGATGATTCTCTTTGGACCATTTTGGAGTCCAACTTCCGAACTAAAAGATTCACCAGTCTCGAGGCGCTGAAAAAATTCATTGTCCCCCACTCGCCCAAAATACCTGCAAGTCACATTCGAGAGGCTTGGGATTCGTTTCTGAACCATCACTAGGCCATAGTCAAGGCAAAAGATGGTCGTATCGAGAAAAAGTAAATTGATTCTTAGTTTTGTATTATTTTCACATATTTTTTACTTTGAATTGAATAAATTTAGTTATCTAAACTAAATTTATAGACTTCTTAATTGGTTGCAATTCGAGTGTATATATTATCAATCCAGCGTTTCACTACTATCTCTAGAACTTCGAGATATGGTATACAACGGAATTCACTCGAAATCCTTGAGTAAAAAAATGCGGTGGCATGGCATCTCCGTTGTTGCTCACAACATCTAATAACATAACAGGGGCTGGACACTTCGTGTGAATGACAACCTTTATACGATTGGAACATAACTATCTGTCATTTCTGTGGCTAATATTTTGGTATTGGCCTAAATTTATATCGCCAGAAAATAACCTTCATTTGAGGAGCTTTTTCGTATTTAATTTTCTCTAGAAGGCGTTTTGATGGGATACTCGCTGTTCTCGTGTTTGCTTCGACATAAACTGTCTTCTGCGCATAACGTAGGATTTATACCGGAGATATTTATGGACACCTCGACAGATAAGATCCTCAGAAACATTAATTGCTTTTGAAGGGTGCTCGTCGATAATCGCTTTCACTTGTTGAATAAATTCTGCAGATCGGACAGTGTCAGAACGTTTTTTTTACAAGATATTCTGCACCTCCGCCTGATTCTTCTAATTTACGCCGAACCTTATGAATGAATAAGGTACCTCCAAGCGGAGCTAGCCGCAATTAAGGAAGCAGTGGATTGGTTGCTCACTTTGGTAAATATGGTTAAGGAAGTAAATATTTACTGCGACAGTCAAGAGCCTTCTCCGACACAATAAGAGCGTTGGGCTCGAGGGAGTGGGCTAGAGGATTGGGGTTCCCTTAAGAATCTGTGACCTGCTCCTGTAAAGATGGGCCTCGAGCCAACTCAGCGGGCGCGGGTCGGTCGCGGGACCCTTCAGGCCACGGGTAGATCAGGGACGCTCGAGGGAACACCTAAGGCTAATAAAGCCGCAGCCCTCGAGTTTGGTGGGTATCCTTACCGGACATTGTCCGTTAGGTGTCCATGCGGGGAGTTTTGGAATTGCCTCAAGTCCGTTCTGCTTCTTCTCCTGATCTGACCTGCCTTCGTCCGGCAAATATTTGGACATCTCGGCTCTCACTTTTTCGCTACACCTCAAGATATAGCGGGTTTAAATATCATAAATCTGGTGAAGTTCATCATAAGCTTGATGCTGCCACCGTCGGCGTCGTAGTAACTGCATGGTAATCATTCCCTAATCCCAAGGCGCCTTCTTCCTTCCCTTCTCCTTTCCCCTGTAGGGCATCACAACGGACGAATTTGTAATATTTCTCCAAGTGGACCCCAAGCAAGAGCAGCCATTTAACCTATGAATGAATGAACTGGCGCACTTAAGAAAATTAAGGATTTCTAAATCGCTGTAATTTGCACATACCTATGATCAGAAAGTACCGAGAATGTTTAAATAAAACAAAACAGAGTAAAATTTCAGGCAAATTTATTTTATCTCCGTAAAAATATGACCCGTCTGAAGCAACACACATGGGCCAACGTTTCCCTAAGTCCTCCATGCACCGCTGGTAGGCCGACGAAGGGATGGCCTTCAGCTCCTTCGACGCATTCTCTTTGATCTCCTCTATGGACTAAAATCTTCTTCCACGAAGTGGTAACTTCAACTTAGGAAACAAAAAGAAGTCGCTCGGGGCCATATCAGATGAAACGGTGCTTGCACGATGGTATTTACTTGGTGTTTGGTCAAATAATCCAACACAATTTGGACTCGGTGAGATGGCGCGTTATCGTCATGCAGAAGCTAAGAATTGTTTGCCCACATTCCCGGCTGTTTGCGACGCACAGCATCTCTCAAAGGATCCGATGGCGCTAAAAAGTGGCAGATGGGTGTCTTACAGTCCTACCAACATAAGAAAAAAATATGGCCTGGTTCCCACCTGCACGGTTCGTTTAAATTAAACATTCGCGGTACTTTTTGATTATAGGGTAAAGCGACGACAACTGCATGCCTCTTCATTTCTTGAGTTAAGTTGTATTCCACGATGTCTTATGCGAAAAAGAGCAAAAAGAAAAAAATTGTTTTCATACATATGCATGCCCTCAACTACCATATCCCATATTTATTTGCTGAAATTCTATTACATATGAATAACTAAATTAAATGGCGAGAAGGCACTAGTAACTAAGTGTGTCGGTCAAGGCCGATATCTTGGATTGCAGAAACAAAAAAATCACCGGTCATGAGATAAATTCATTTTAGGCTTTTTTCAGTGTCCTAAAATCGTTGCCTCCATACAAAGTCGTTTAAATTTCTTTGTCACAAAGTGATTTATTCATATTCCGCAATTTATTTTCTGTCAAATACTTGTTTTTAATATTACTGTTATCTTACGTATTTTACTTTTTTCTTTACGATTCGCTTTTTGGTAAATTTACCCTTTCCAATCACGTTCCAAAAACAAAGCACGCCGACACTTTACTGATTCGCCTTTTTTTTTGTTTTGTTATTCTTGTTTTTTTTTTTTTGCTTCACAGATCGTTTGTACAAACGTGATTTGCATTTCTTACATCGAATTTTTTACAATTTTTATTTCCACATAATTTTGCTTAATTTTTATGGTTTGTAATTGCATTCAGTAAATGTTAATTGTGCACTTAAAGGAGTTCTGCTGGTGAAACGAAACAGGTTTTATTGACATATTTGTAATTTTTCCACTTATTCATGATGATCAAGACAATGGGCAAGATAGCAAGGCAGGTCTTTTATTTAACACTTAAGGCGTAATTTTGGAACATTTTTGTAATACACGTAAATTTTTTTCAGATTCCGGGTAAAAAATTGTGTCATTACCTAAGATACTCCAATTCCTTGAAATGAGAAAAAATACCGCACTGCAGAAAATAAATAAAATTGAAGTCAAAAACAGGCAGATCTTCGATTTAGAGTCAACTTTTGGGTTTTTAAGCGTTTAGGCAAAATCTGTTATGTAATGAATTTTTTACCTTTTGAATGGTCTTATATTTGATAGTATAAAATTTCTGATTCAGAGGCATGAACGATCAAATTGCCCAGCACGATCCTACATGGCTCGGCCCTCGACGTGTAACCAATCAAAAAGGCCATAAATTTAGTTTGGAAAATTACATTTATTCAATTCAAAGTAAAAATACAAAGTTAAGAATCAATTTACTTTTTCTCGATACGATCTCCCTTTATCTTGACTATGGTCTTGAGGCGGACCAGCAACGTATCGCAAGCTGCCCGAAGGTAACTTGCAGGTATTTTGGACCACTCGCGGACAATGGGTTTTTTCAGCGCCTCAAGACTAGTGAATCTTTTAGTTCGGACTTTGCTCTCCAAAATGGTCCAAAGAGAATAATCCATCCGATTCGCGTCTGATGAATTTGAGAGCCATTGCGTGGACAATTCTTGGTTCACTTCAGCTTTGTGAGACGGTATGGAGTCCTGTTGAAACGTTCATGGTCAGCCACCGAAATATTTGTCTGCCTTGTCACGGCTTCAAAGCAACCTCTAGAATACTTTCCCAATAATAAATATATCGCATTTACCTTGACGCCAGGCTCGATAAAAACGATTGGAGAGCGCCCAACTGCGGTCACACCAGCCCAAACCATTACCTGCTCGATTTGTCTGAAAATTGTCACGTCAGAAAGCACAATGTTCGAAAATTGACCGCTTTCGGGCAAGCGAAGCAACTCCTCGCTCCTCAACTTTGACTTGTTGCTGCTTTGGTGTGAGATCATGCGCCTTTTGGTTCTTGTAAGGCTTGACTTTGAGACCATTTTTCGTTTCAGTTCTTTTGCCATTTGATAGGCACTTCGTCGGGGATTTCGCTCTAGTAGCTTCTTCACTTTTTGAACTATTTTACATGACGTTGCAGTGTTTTGACGACCACCTCCATGACGTTTCGCGATGCTATAGTGACACGTAACGCATAATGGTGCGATAAACTAAAACTTTATTTACTTTAAGGTGCTCGAGCTCACGAACAATCGCTGGTTGTGGTTTTCAGGTCAAATATAATTTAATCACACTTTGAGATTTCATATCCATTACTGATTCTCTTTTCTGGCGTTTACACTCGGCAAAAGGTCTGAAGCTGGTTATAGTGTGCCGGACCCGGTACTTCAAATTTGTATTTCCCAATATCAACCTCTTTTGGGGGCTGTTGGTTTTTCGTGATGACAACTCAAAAAATTGTAATTAAGAAAATTTTAATTCTAGAAGTAAGATGTATTTTCATAAAAAAATTATTTCAATTAAATAAATAATAAATGACTAATAAATTGTCAAAACTCTCAATGAGGCCTATTGCTATAAGAAGGACTTTGATGCAAGGTCTTGAAATATTTCCATATAAAGTGGACATTAAAAAAAACGATCACTATAACAAGCCGTAGACTAGAGAAGAGCTCAAACGAAATAACCTAGCCGAGATGACGATAACACATACGAGGGGTGCTTTTTACATGTCGGGATTAGAGAACAAAAACAAATTTTAATAATCGAAAATCACTTTATTGTTTTTCAAAATATTCTCCATGAAGATCTATACACTTTTGCATGCGTTTGAACCAATTGTCGAAGCACTTTTGCCAATCTGAATGAGGTACCCCCAAAACATGCATTCTAAATGCCGCAACCGCTTCTTCAGGTGTCGAAAAACGTTGACCTCTCCGTTTGTTTTTTACGTACGGGAATAAAAAGAAGTCATTCGGTGCCAAGTCAGGACTATACGGCGGATTACCCATTAATTTGATGTTTTGGGTACTCAAAAACGCAGTTGTTTGAGCCGATGTGTGAGAGCTCGCATTGCCCTGGTGAAGAGTGATCCGTCTTTGGCGATTGGTTTTCCTAATTTCTTGGAAGACAACTGGCAAACAAATGGTTGTGTACCACTCAGAATTTACTGTTCTGCGTTGTTCTAGGGGTACGGTTGCGACATGTCCAGTTTTTCCGAAAAAACAGGCGACCATTTGCTTGGAAGTGATTCGTGCGCGAACAACTTTTGTTGGATTTGGCTCATCTTGAAACACCCATACAGTCGACTGCTGTTTACTTTCGGGCTCATACATCACCTGTCACGATGTCATAGACGTGTTTCGAAGCCCCGCGATCGTATTTTTTGAGCATTTCCTTTGACCAATCGACACGAGGCTTTTTTTGAGCGATTGACAAATTGTGTGGGATCCAACGCGAACAAATTTTTTTGACAGTCAAATGTTTATGCAATATTGAATGTATGCTGGTCCCACTAATGCCTAAGATTGTCTCAATCTCACGATAGGTCACATGACGATCTTGCAATATCAGTTCGCGCACAGCATCAATGGTTTTCGGAACAACAACTGATTTCGGACGACCTTCACAAAATTCGTCTTGAAGTGAACTACGACCACGACTGAATTCACCATACCATCGATAAACACTGGTCCTTGATGGAGCTTCATCGTCAAAAAATGAATTAAGTTCATCCATGCAATGTTGCTGAGTTAATCCACGTCGAAAGTTGTAAAAAATAATCGCACGAAAAAGTTCACGATTTAATTCCATTTTTGGACTGAGATGAATCTTTTAAGTTACTGTAAACAACACAAATAGCGCTGGTATTTCTAAACGTTCTGAGTACGTAAAAGCCAAAAAATGTCAAACTTTGCGATACAGCTGTCAGTTGCCAGATTGCAACACCAGGGTTGCCAAATCCCGACATATAAAAGACACCTCTCGTATATTGCCCAAAACGCTGATATGAGAAAAAAAATAAACTCGAAAGTTACTCGGATTGTAAAGGGTAAACTTGGAAAAAACAAATACAACTATTTTAAATCTACTCCGCTTTGTAAAAATTGTACAATAATTCGCTTAACCAGCTTAAGACGGCGCACCCTGTATATTCATGCATTATTTTACATATGTGTAAGTACACACATACCCATTTATGTACTCGTAGATTTGTTTATTGGTGAGTGAATGTTGCTGAATTTGATTGCAATGAATTTTGAAAGCAGTTTTAAGTGTAGCCCAGCCACTTTTGTAGGCGTTGCTCAGACATGCTTTATGTCACCTACCTTTTTAACGGTTTTATTTTTACAACTACAACTTTTTAACAGCAACTATATTTGACTAACAGAAAACGGCTTGGCCGTCCAGCAACGTTTTTTGCGGTCAATGGCAACTGGTTGAACAACTTTTTACTAAACATAGATTTGCTTTCAAGCCCATAAAAAATAGATAAAAATATGAACAAACAAAAAAAAATCGAAAAAAGCAGTCATGAAAAACATGAGGCTTACTTGGACTTGTAAGACTTTATGGAATGTAAATTTGTGTACTAATATTTAAAAATTCAATATTTAAATTTAATTTTGATTCATGCGCAAGCACAAACGTATGTACATACATACATACATACAAACATATGTAAAACCGCCACTTTTTCTATTTGGAAGCCAAATCCTCCAATAAAGCTTTGACTTTTCTGTTTTTTTTTTTGTTCAGGTGGGTGATCTGCAAAAACTGATGGTAAATAGCAATTAGTCTAAGTAAGCTTATGGATAGGAACGAATATTTTGGGTGTCACATTAAAATTGACCATTTCAAATTTAGCGCGATTTTTCTGTTTCCCCATAGTGTCACTATATTTTGATTTTTGGGTAGGTTAGGTAGGGTTTAAAATGCCTTCGCACTTACAGCGAACGTCGTCTACTGCATCGAATGGTCTGGCCACTAAAACAATCCCTTCTCTCCTTCTGGCGAGACACTCTCCCAGGAACTACTTTCTGCATTACATCAGGAGGGCTCAGAGCGGCATCCACAAAGGACCAATTCTATTCACCTATGTTTGGGTCCACCGTATTTGTACCCAGCTTTCATGTCATAGGCTCATCTTCTTGTGTCTCTATTTGTGAGGCTTCGCTTTGTTGTACTGCGTCGAGGTCTGTATTTTTTCTCCGTAATACGCCTTCAATGTATCCTTTAATCAAATTCCAGTTATCCTCGCGTTCAAGCATCTTGTCGATCACATTGGTCGGCGCGATATCGCCAATTTGTTTCCTCAGAGCATTTCTTTCCCCGAGCCATCTGGTGCAATTAAAAACCGTGTGTTCAGCGTCACCGTTCGGTGCTTCGCAGTACGAGTATATGCACCTGGTGTCATTTACATTAACCATACGGTATCCGTGGCCTGAGAGGAAATGAGTCATGAAGTAGCCCGAAGTTCCTTGGAATTCATTTACCTATTGTAGGAATCAGCTTCGCCGTACATCTGTGATTCGATACAGTATCCCATCATCTTTGCCACCGCAGCACGGTTTGACATCTCCGTTCCACGGGGTTAGTGGTGGTGTGTTTTTTCTTGGAATTCCACGCATCTACTCATTCCAAGGCCGTGAGGTCGATAGGTACTTCCCTGCTGATTGCAAAAACTGCTGCGCCTGACACAGAGCACTAGACTGAAGCAACTCTGAGGGCCGCTGTTCGTTGTACAGCCTCCAGTGCTTTGCGCTTGGTTTTGCAGTTAAGCACAACTCCCCGTATTTCGCTGCCATACAGGAGTATTGCATCTGTGGTCGCCATAATCAGCCTTTTTTTACTCTGGGTTGATCCACCGATGCTAGTTTGTTTAGCATTCCCGTGGTATTCGCTGCTTTAGTAACCCGTGCTGTATCTGGGCCCAGAACTTAAGCCTGCAATTGAGTTGTATGCCCAGGTATTTCACCGCTTTTTGAGTCACTAGGGACGTGTCGCTTAGTTGCATGCTGAGCTCGAGTGGCAAGTGGCCTCGCGTCCACGAGATGAGTTCGGTCATGTATTCATTCAGAAAATCTAGAAATACAAGATTTCTTATAGGCTACATAGAAATAAAAGTATTTGCCAATACCCATCTAGGTTCGTCGAGTCATTCATTAATAACGCCGGCAAAATTGAGATCGAAAATTTCATCGAAAGCCCGAACAAACTATCAGTCACAAGCCATTAATTTAACAGCTAACCGGCCAATCTACACTTGTGTTTACCATAAAAATATCGAAACTCTATAATAAGCACTAAATATTTACAAATTCCAAAATAGGCGGCCTTAATGGGACACCCAATATTATTATTATACAAATTAAGAAATATTAATCATACACATATTTTACGATAAATTACAAAAACACGTCCATTTAAAGCCTACTTAAGAAAAGGTAATATATTTAAAAAAAAGCTCCTAATTCAACTACTTTGAATGACTTGGATTAAATCCCAAATAAATATTTGGTTAGTATGCAGATTTTACTCAAGGACGCAGAATTGGTTGATCTATAAATCAAGCTTAGTGCGTGTCATTTTGGTAAACAAGAAACGATTATGTAATCGCTGAGGCTCGCTTTTCGTAGTCTAGCATTTACAGCTCTGGTTCGGAAGAAGCTTCAAATCACACTTTTTTATTGAATCTACTTGTATTTGTATATATGTATATATATGCATAAGTATATGTATATGTGTATATGTAATACTCTGTGACCTCAAAATGCTTTCTAGAAACTTGTATGGAAATGGGTACCTCGAAATACATAGAAATTTATATGCCGGTATCCCGGAGACTAATCCTAACAATCCAATGATGCAATCGGGAATCCCAACCGTTTATCGCATTCAGAAAAAACTACAAAATTTTTAGGATGTAGAAATTACTCAGGCCCATTCCATATTTCGGTTCCGAAAAAAATTGCTCGAAACCGAAACCGAACCAATTAATTTATTTTTTGTTTTCAAATAGTTACTTCTGGCTTGTTGGAATGAAAAGCAGAAATTTGATTTTACACGGAATTGAGAAAACCTTGTACCAAAGGCATCCATAGAAGTATGACAGAAGGGTTGTGAAATCGTATTGGAATGCACATGAGCTCTAACTATTTCAACGTCCTTCGTAACTTTTTATACGAGTTATTTCAAAACCTCAGTTGCATCTACACAGAGAATGCCCATGCCACAGAGAAAGTGAAGATCCCGATACCCCAACGGTTGACGACGGAACGAGGTGAGAATAGCGATAACGCGACTAAAGAACAACAAAGCTGCGGGAGGTGCTGTTGCATACATCAGCCTCTATGCAAAATATGGTCGGATGAAAATATGCCAGCCGATTGGAATTTAAGTGTGCTCTGCCTTAATCCACGAGAATGGTGATCCTACAGTCTGTGTCAATTATCGCGGGATTAGTCTTCTATATATCGCCCATAAGGTGCTAGTGAGCGTATTGTGTGAAAGGCTGAGGCCCACCATCCAACCAACTGATTGGACCCTATCACTTAAAAAATCAACAATCAATTTCCACGTCTTGGAAAAGACCCATGAAAGGAGGATCGACACACATCATATTTTTGTCGTTTTCAAAGTTGCATTCGACAGTACGAAAAATAGTTGTCTATATGCCGTGATGTCTGAATTTGATATCTCCGCAAAATTAATACGGCTATGCAAAATGATACAGTCAGACATCAAATTCTCTTCCAAATGAAGGTCGTCTTTAGGTGCCAAAAACAGTGGATACTGCTCAGACAGTAACTCAAAGATTTCTCTGTGTCCAGAAGTTCCGTCTTCGTGCTAGAAGCCATATTAATGGAGTCTGCACAGTGTTTTTATTGCTTCCTGTTGTGTCTTAAGATCCAAGGGGAGCAAATCAAGCATGGCATTTAGGGCATCACCAGAGGTTGTACTCATGGCACCGGTGGTGCATAAACATACACTTCTTTGTGGCCTGTATAGTTTTCGGATTGTGGACTTAACCATGTTCGGTCGCCACCATACCACAGAAGCGTAAGTGATGATTGGTCTGGTAAGTGCGGTATATATCCATAGGACCACAGCAGGTTTCAGACCCCTGATTATACGAAAGGCTCTGCGGCATTGCTGAAAAATCCTTAATGCGCGATTCACCTTCAGTGAAACGTGTCTCCCAAGTCGGCTTCTTATCCAAGACTACTCCTAGATATTTAACTTCATCGGAAAGTCCAAGTGCACACCTTTCAGTGTTGGAAGTCTAAAAGTCCATCCAATTTCCTTTTTCTTGTGGACAGGACTATGGAGGTTTTGTTCGGATTAACGGAATGACATTGTCTCATGCACCAGTCATCGATTTTGTGCAGAATCCTTTGCACTTTCGTATTCCGGCACACAGTGGTTCTAAATCGACGAAAAGCGGAAACAATTCAATATCTTGCAAACGGATAGTCCGAATGAGCTGAAAATTGGTACACTGAAAATTCATAAAATGTCTAAGCTAAAACCAGAAAAAATTTTGGAAATTCTAAATAGTTTTGAAAAACTACGGAATTGAAAATAATATTTTACAAAAACTTGTCCTTTTTCTATTATGAATAAGAATAAAAACGGATTTCAAACTCGTAAAAATAAATTGTTAACCCTTCTAACTGCTTATTTGTCAGGGTTGAAGTGACCCAAAGGTCGTTTAATTGCTAAAAATAAATAAAACTCAATTGCATTATTGTTTTTTATGTTTTAACTTATGTACTAAATCTAGTCGCAGTAGAAAAGTTTAAAGAAAATCATAATTTCAAAAATTAAGTTTAATTTCAAATGGTTTTAGTAAATATGGCGTTAATTAGCACTACTAATATTTTTTTGTTTTTGTGTTTTATTTTAAAAAGATCTTTTTATAAAGATAATAAAAAATCATTATGAAAAGTTATTATTATTCCTTAAGAAAAAAACGAATATTATTACTTTATTCGTTATTGTTAATATCGCGTAACAAGTTTTTTGCCTCATCACTTAAAATAAGAAATTTCTTTTTTGGAGTCGGTCTTAATTTGTTGATAAAAGGGTCAGATGATAGCAGCATCATGTGCATAACATCTTCATTTGTTGAAACCCTATCACACTTTCTTGTATGCAGATTCCGATAGCGTTTATAATCCTTGTTTCTACATTCTTGAGCTTCTTCAGAAAGCGCGCCAACAGAAAATGTACAATTTTCAATTATTTGCTTACCATGCAATAATACTTTATGTACTGATGATGGCATGTTATACCATCCATAGTTGGCGACTAACATTTTTGCAGTATCATATGCATAATTATCAAATTTACAACTATCCACCGGTTCTGTGCAGGTTATTGCTTCTAAAATCACAGCACATCTATTAATTATTTCTTCTTTAACACCTGTTATTTCAGAAGCTAACGCAGGATTGGCAAAAAATCTCCTGGATGTGTTGCCATCATTGGTAGTTCCCTTACCTTGCTTTACCATATCTAATCTAAGTCCAGTTTTCTCCGCAAATTCATTCTGAATTTGTGCTTTTCGCTTTTCTTTTATTGGACGCGTTTCGGCATTCGTTTTCCAGCACATTATTGGTAAGTTATATGCTATATGTAAAATGTATTCCATAAATTTGATACGCGCGTGTAAAGGAGACATACCAAATTTGATAGCTTCAGGATTTATAGGCCGAGCTTTAATTTTTTCTAAGCAATTCATTTGAGATGTGGTTGCGAGACATATGAAGCAAGAAGAAGATGCAGGAGTTTCGGTTACAGCTTGAGCCGTTTTGCCATCCAACATTGTAAAGAAAAACTCATGCCGAACTTTAAAAACTCGATTTCGTATATCAACAACTGAATCTTGTATTTGTGCGATTTCCGCATCTACTCTATTTTTTTCAGCTCGAATCTTTTCAGGGGTTTCCTTTGCGAATTGAAATTGGATACATCGACAATATCTCGTAGAAGAAGGACGTTCGTTTTTCCATACTACGTTGTTGTTTATTCGACAGGACAAATTTAATGGCACTATTGATGTCATAAATAGATTAGAATCACATAACTCTTTATCACCAAGTTTTTGGCTGTATTCGCATTGTCCAGACGCACCATCACAACCCCATTTAGAATACATTATTAATGATTCATCGTCAATTTCAGCGATTTCATCCTCAGTCATCGAATGAAGCAGCCGCTTTGCTGTGTGGTCTATAAGTTCTTGTAAATCAATAGACGCTGAAGTATCCGTAATTGTCATTCTTTCAGGATAACACCTTTTCTTCGCATCCAAAATCTTACTATAAGGAGGAAGAATGTCGTGGCCCTCTTTTTTTAAACCTTGTCTCAAAACTTGGTATTGGTATTTCGACATTTCCGTTTGTATAAATATAGCAAGTGCTTTGTCAGCGTCGATATGGTGCATTTTTGGAGCCTTTGTGCGTGATTTAGCAGCACTTTTAATTTGCTCATCGGAATATAATGAACGAACTAGACTTATTTTATATCGTTTAGCACGCGTACAGCAATTCTCAAACTTTTTTTGAGGTCTACCGACTCTTTTCGTAATTTTTTTTGAAACAGAAGCACACTCTACATCTAAATTGAAGTGAAAAACTCCTTCAAGCCAACTACTATACTTAGCTTCAAATTTGGCTTTTGTCCTGCTACAAGTATTCCATTTTTTATTGAAGTGTGGTAAAAATCGCTGTTTTATTTGAAATAAAACTTTTTGAATTTGAGAATCGCTGACGTTAGGGTAAGTATTTTTAAAGAATAACTGTAATTTATCAAGATCGCGATTATTATCAATGATCTTTTTATACAAAATTTTATAGGAAATCGAAAAATTTTCCATTTCAATAAAGTAATTCAATAAATTCTAATTATTTAAATAAGTATACTCGTATAGAATCTACGGAATGTTTGGTTTGTAAGAAGGAGCGAGTATTTTCCTAGTAAGTGCAGTATATCAATGAACTTACACAAAAAAAGATGGCATCAAAGTAAATCCAACTGCATTAATCAGAGACTGAACCCATTACAAAATGTTGTCTAAAAAGCTAAAAATTACTGTCAGGGTTGAAACTTTGATAAGATAGAAAATATTTATTCATTAACCAGTACACAATATACTTGTAAAACAAATTATTTAAATGAAATATGAAATTAAGCAAAATGCAATTAGAAGAATGTTTTCTTGCTAATTTCGAATAAAGGCAGCTAAATTATATTTGTCGAACTCTCCAAGATAACGCTGCGATTCGCCGGTGGCTACACTTTTTAATGACATTTATTTCAACTCCTTGACTTTATTCTCAAAAACATTTTTTTATTATTCCAAATGTTACTTCGACCAGTATTTGTATTTCATCAACAAGTGCTTTTACACAGTACATAACACAATTGATTTCATCAAGATTTTGAGCTAATACGAACATTTAAAGACCTCAAACGGCCAAGGTGGCAGCTGGTGGCAGCTGATTTTACATCTATCTGATTGCGCAGAATGTACTTAATACTAAAATATAGTACTCAGCTTGGAGAAGAGTGGAGCTTTTTTTATAGACCTCCTAATCGCATACTCTTTTACATATTTTCTTTCGATTAACTGATTTATGTTCTACTAAGACCATGATAACTGGACGAACGATATTATATATTCTATCTAAGGTACTATCCATACCTAATATAAAAATCATAAAAGATTTTAAATATTGTTCATCCAGCTAAGGAACTTATTAATCAACCTTTTATGAAAAATATTCAGAAAAACCTGCTGCCAGCAATAGTACAACTTTGGTGATTTTTCCTGCGCAGCACATATCATATAAATAAATGAATTTCTTTTTTTCAGAAACCTCATTAAATTAGCTATTCACGAAAAATTTTTTAAAATATTTTTGTTAATTTTCATCATTTGGAATTTTTTCCGCCCAGAAACCACTGTGCGGCATCTCAGATAGTAGAGAGTCTCCGACCAAGCATCACAGCAGCGGAGAAAGAACACCCCCTTGGGGACATCCTTGCTTGGCCCTGACGTTGATTAGTTGGTCACTGTTCTCACCAGCGGCTAACAACCTCACAGAGAGCATGGAATATATCCACTTTACAATGGTTTGATTAACTCCATGTCGTTCGGCAGAGCAACATGTTGAGCCAAAAGTGGCATCAAAAGGCCCCTCAATGCCAACGAACACGCCCATTGTGTACTCGTTACCTTCCAGCCCGGCTTCAGTGTTGGCAACAATATCGTGTAAGGCTCATTGACATGATTTTCATATGTTTCTTCACCACTCGTTCTAGACTCTTCAACATGAACGATGTCAAATTGATTGGTCTACAACTTTTTGCTAGGATCGTCTTTTCCTGGTTTCGGAATAAATACTACTCTACACCTCGCCATTGGGATGGTATATAACTAAGTGCAAGACAGGCTGTTAAGATCCACGTCACTGTTGATAGTTATGATTTCGAGGTTGTAAAAGACTTCGTATACTTAGGTACCAGCATTAGCACCGATAACAATGTCGTCCGAATGGATACAAACGCGCCGGTTCTGAAAGCATTCGATGAGGTACCAGCTGGTGGTAGCAGAGGAAGAGCAAGTGATCACTCGATAAAGCAATGGTTGAATGATATATTATTTTTCGTTTATTAAATAAATTCGCTATATTTAATACTCTCAAAGTTTAAATTCAATTTGATCACAGTAATAAACCGAAAATAACTAGACCACATTTGATAACCATTTAAGGGCTAAAAAAAATTTTACACACTTCCACACACTCGAATTGAAGTTCCTCTGCTGCTTTGTATTGACCTAACAGCGGGGCTTGGCAAAGGTTGACAAGTTTCGTGCGTGAACGCTGTTCTCGAGCTGTCGGTCACTACACGCTTTACAACACGTAAAATAAATTTGCATTTCACGCTATTTTTAGTTGTTAGTGATTTTGAATTTACATGACTTCATCGACAAGTTTATTACGCCGAAATCAGGCCAACACGAAAAAAAGTACAATAATAAAATAAAGAAAAGAAAAGGGGAAAAAATTCAAGCAGCAAAAATTTGTCACATCAGCAAAAAAATATTTAAAAGAAATCAAACTCAGCTTTATAACAAATACTTCTGTACAAGGTGGCGCAAATTACCTAAACACGCTATGGGACGCTGTAGCCGAATGGGTTGGGGCGTGACTAACATACCGGAGCACGTAGATTCGAATCTCCGTACATGGAACAGAAAAATAATAGAAAACGTGTTTTTCTAATAGGGGTCGTCCCTCGGCACGCAATGGCAAACCTCCAAATGTATTTCTGCCATGAAAAAGCTCCTGATAAAAAATATCTGCCGTTCGGAGCCGGCTTGAAACTGTAGTTTCCTTTATCTGTGGAACAAATCAAGATGCACGGCACAAATAGGAGGAGCTCGGCCTAGAAGTGTGCGTGCCAATTATTTATTTCTTTTTTTTATTTTTTCTTTCAAATATAATTTTGAAGAGTCCCACTTTTCCGCGGATGATGAAACAGTCGATTCTCAATTAAAAGAAAAATTAATACGTTGAAAGGCTTATTGAGTAATATTTCTGAATTATAATTCCTAATACCGGGAGCTCGAATTTTTTGTCTTTGTTACTGGTACAAAATTATTTTTTTATTGTATTATCGAAGCTTTTCAATTTCATTAGGATATTTTTTCATATCAAAATGACCACTTTAACTGAAGAAATTTTTTTTTTTTTTTTTTTTTTTGATAAAATCCACTTTATAAAGTAGCAGCAAGGTGGCACAAAATTAATCATCTTATCGAAAGATTTCTAGTTTTTGCAAATGGCATCGTACGCTAGGTCGCTAGCAATGGAGCGCGCAAAGGTCAAAAAAAAGATTTCCATCTTACAGCATATTTTCTTATTTATGGGCTAAGCCCAACCGGCAACTAAGATCACACTGTTTTTTTTTTTTTTGATGAAAATACAACTTTATTCTGAAAAAATGGTTACAAGTGAATCATTGAAAGTATTCCCCCATCGCTGGCTACTACTTTTTCACATCTTTCTGGTAGATCTCGTACACTGTCGTGGTAAAACTGTTCATCTTTTAAGGCTATCCACGGATCAAGCACGGATCATGTTTTGATGTCTTGATATGAATGGAACTGCTGGCCAGCTAAACCATATACCATCGATCGGAACAGGTGATAATCGGACGGCGCAATATCTGGAGAATATGGCGGGTGGGGTAGGGGGTAGGATTTCCCGTTTCAGTGTTTCCAGGTAGGTTTTAACGGGCTTGGCAACGTGAGGCCGAGCGCTGTCATGCTGTAGAATAACTTTTTCATGCCTCTCCGCGTATTGCGGCCGCTTCTCGCGCAGTGCTCGGCTCAATCGTATCAACTGAGGTCAATACCGATCCCCAGTGATGGTTTCACTTGGTTTTAACAGTCCATAATAAATAACACAAACTTGGTCCCACCAAACACATAGCATAACCTTCGTAGAGTGAATATTCGGCCGAGGCGACGACGTAGAGTAGAATGACCGGGCAGTCCACATGACTTTCTTTTCTTTGGATTGCTGTAATGAATCCATTTTTCATCACCCGCCGCGATGCGATGAAGAAACAACTTCCTTTTTTGCCGCTTGAGCAGTTGTTCACAGGCGAAAAAACGGCGTTCAGCATCCCTTAGTTTTAACTCATAAGGAACCGAAGTCCCCTGTTCCTGAATAATTCCCAAGGCATGCAATCGCTTGGAAATCGATTGGCGGGTAACTCCTCCTCTTGCATTTGACATGAATCCTCATTGAGCAATGCCTCCAATTCAGCGTCTTCGAAGGTTTTTTGCCTTCCTTCACGCGGACGGTCGCCAACATGAAAATCACCGTCTTTGAAACGATGGAACCAGTCTCGACAAGTTGTTTCACTTAAGGGGGGAGCCTGCTTTAGAGGCTTCGAAAAATCGATTTTGTTTTTTTGCATAAATGTCTTCCCAAACTATCCAAGAATGTGGTCTCAAAATGTTAGAAGCAAATTTAAAATATCTTCGGAGTTACAGAAGAAATTGTGAGCAAGCGTCGAGCAGGTATACGAGCGGCCGGATCGCTCGAAGTGCGATTTCTCGGTTTTTTATTTTAACGATTTTTCCTAATTGGCGGGAAAGATACGGAAAAAGTTAAACGTCCTATCGAAACGAAATAGCATTGATTGTATTCGGAATTAAATTCTCATCTAGTTGAACCTGCAAAACCTTAAGAAAGTTATGATTAACCCACTTTTTAAACAATCTAAAGTGAATTTGTTTTTCCAAAAATATGATTTTTTTTAATATAATTAGCGAAAAATTGTGGAATTTCTCACTTTTTGTTTAATTTTCCTGGTTTAACTAGAAGCTATGCTATACTAAAATATAAATGTTGGGTTTTTGGTTTCAGATGAAAATTGCGACCTGCATCTTTCCCGCCGCACGGCACATGCACACTAGAGGCATGCCTGTACTAGGCATAATATGGCATATATATTATTTTAATGAAAAAATTTTAGAAGACTGTTGAAATATATAACAATAAAACCTGAAAGTTTCGTTTCAATCGAATATTTCTTTCCTTCCCAAAAAATTCACGCAAAAAAAACCCCTTAAAGCATCATCTCCATAAACTTTTTGTGGCTCTCGGTGTGCTTCAGCCGCCGTTTTTTTTCGAATGAAAGAGGAAAATCAACACTTCCCGCAAATGACGATTATTCGGCACAAAATCAGACATTTTCACAAAACCAAAAGTAAAGATCCCAAAAAAAAATTCACTAATGTGCCGAAGCAGTTTGTTTACCATTTGTCTAAGCTGGGTTTATGACGTTTAGGTTATGTTATAATCGACTAGCACACACTGCTGGCGGCATCTATTGACAAACAGCGGGAACTTAGTTGCGCACCTAATATGTAGTAGAAAAATTATTCAAAAATAAAATTGGATGATTAATTTTGCGCCACCTAATACGTACGAATATTTATAAGCGCTTGTGTAACATTAGTAGCTCATGTCCTGGAGTCAATAAAAGTAGCTCGTATTTGTGGCGCCACCTTGTAAGCAGCTTTATTTTAAGCAACTACTTTGCCACTTTTGTTTATCCGCTAGGCATACAAATAAGCCACTTAAGCTTCAAAAAAGCAGCAGCGGAGTTTTTAGTTATGTTTCTTTTTGTTTTTTTGTTGTTGTTTTGAAGTGAATGACCGAGTCATCAAAATTCGGGCTAAAATGGCAAAACAAAGAAACTATGCAAATGGCATAGAGAATTTAAACGCAGGTATTTAATTTTGTTTCCCCCCAAAACTAACCGCTAAAGCATAGATTGAGCTCGTGCTGGGGCAGAGCTTAGTAATTTCTTTTAATTAGACACGAAAGAGCTGCTAATAAACTGTCTCGACTAATTGGATAGAGGAGTAGTTTGTTCGCTACATTTAATTTATATCATCAGCAGCAAACTTTGAACTTTTAAATTAGCGAAGAAAATGCCAGAGCCAAGTTTATTTAGTAAAAAAACTATTTCGATGGAATTTATGGCGGGTCTGGCATAGCCACACGTCCATGAGTGAATGAATTCATGTTTAAATGTATGTATGTATGCATGTATGTGTTTATGTATGTATGTATGTGTGCATGTAAGCCTAAGGCATTCGGCATGCATATTCTCCACTTTGCCGCATCATAACGAAATTAACATAAGAATAAATATACAAGGCCATGTTTTATAATTAATTGCTCCAGTTTCAGCAGCTACACGCGCATCGCAAAGGTGCATCTCTGCCTGCCCACTCAGGGGATATTCAGTCAGCCAGCCGCCAGTCGCACTCAGCTGTTGCTGCAGCTCGAAATGCAAGCAGATGCTGCTACACTTTTGCTTTGCATGCGATCAAAGTTCTTATGCAAATCTATCGCTGCTACTTGTGCCAATTAGCTATGTAGATTAGCTGCTGCTGCCCATTCATCGTCTGCTGCCGTCTGCCTCGCCCTCGGCCGCAGCTGCAGGCTGGTGGGAGTGCAGAAATTCTCTCTATTGGCTTTATTATAATTTATTGCAATTTATTATCAATTTATGTGTAAGTTTTTCTATGAGTAGTAAAATATTTGCATAACTTTATGCTAATTGTCCGCAATTGCTCGAAATTCTCCATTAGTCGCCTAAATACGCCTAAGTTTATTTAGAGGTATGCGATTCGATCTGGGTTAAGTATTTCATTGACCTGTGTAAAATGTGTGAAATGATAGAAAAAACTTTTAATTAGTGTCTATTGAACAAACATGAAAGTACTTTGCAAACTTAAATTGTTAACATCATTCATGGAATTTTCCCTGCTCTAAGGGTTTTATTAATTAGTGAATGTTGTTAAAACTAATAGATTTTCATTATTTTGCGGCCAGAGTATCACAAAACTGAAGGGTGTTTCAAAAGCGGCACCTAGGTACAGTAGTGAAATAACTCTTAGACGGCGCCTTTTTTTATCTCGCCGCTACTGTGCAACCTAGTTTTAGATAAATTGTTTATTACCATGAGCAAGAAAAGGATCAGGGGTGACTTTCTGTAATTCGATAGTCGACACTCGTTTGCTCGACACTTTAATTCGATATCGAATGCGCGACGATCCCATTTTGTTTCCCATATTTCGATATTTGTACTATCGTTTTCATATTTTCGGAAGTGTTTGAAAAAGTGTTTATAGTTGTCAAAAAGTGCATGAAAGCAATAAAAATTAAAGGTAAATATGTGCAATTGACGTTATTTTTTAATTTTGGAAGATTTTAATGAAGAAAACTCTTCAATAAATAGAAGGAGAATACGCGATGCGTCGAATCCAATGGAATTGCCCGATTTATAGTAAGATTAATACAAATTTCATTAAGTAAATATCAAAGTATTTCTTTTTCACAGCTTCCAAA
Source organism: Anastrepha ludens (assembly GCF_028408465.1). Classification (NCBI taxonomy): domain Eukaryota; kingdom Metazoa; phylum Arthropoda; class Insecta; order Diptera; family Tephritidae; genus Anastrepha; species Anastrepha ludens. Next base: position 18,238,485 of record NC_071499.1, read on the forward strand.
CAAAATACCGACTGACCAAGGAGGTTTTTGTGTATGTTCTTTGTGAAATAAACCTTAGAGAAGGACTTAGTAGTACATATAATATATACCTCCAATTTTGAGGCTAGCTGCAACGCTGGAGATATTAGCAGGTGGCGGTTACCAGTGGCAAACTGGCGGCGCACACACAGCAGCAATGGGGCACAGTACTCTGTCGAAGATATTTCACAGCACATTATCGTCGATGGAAGAAACTCTATGCAACCAATGGATATCTTTCGAAAAAAACTTCCAGCCGTGCAAAGAGTGGTTCCATGAAAAATCTGGGAAGTAAGTAGTGCAATATTAACGAAATTTAAATTTTTTACTATTTTCATTCATTGCAGTTGTTGGTGCCGTAGATGGTACTCATTTAATGCTGTTGAGGCCTATTGGGAACGAACACATATACTTCAACAGGAAAGGAAAGCATAGCATAAACGCGATGATTGTAAATATATACTTATACTAGCACTTAATCCTTTTTTCTTGGAGTTATCGTACTCTACATTTTTTATTGCAGATATGTGATCATAAATTTAGAATAAAAGCTATATGCCCACAGTACGGAGGGGTTGCGCACGATTCCTTTGTTTGGAAAGCCTCAAATGAGAGGAAGGTAATGGAGCGGCGCTATAATAATGGAGATACAAGTTCGTGGCTATTAGGTGAGTAATTAAATAGGAAAAAATTAAGTGACGGGAATAAATATGTATATTTTTAGGGGATTCTGGATACCCTCTTGAGCCATGGCTTAAGACCCCGTATCGATTACGCGAAAATGAGACCGACGTAGGCAAATGTATTTTCAACGACATTCACAGTAAGGCTAGAAGCATTGTCGAAAGAAGCATTGGCGTATACAAAGGTTCCTGTATTCATTGAATCCAATATAAATACACTAACATTAATTGCATTGTTCACTTTAGGCCGCTGGAGAATGTTATCGGACGATAGAAAGACAAGGTACAACCCAATATTGGTTGCAAAAATTGCAAACGTGTGCGACGCTCTTCACAATGTATGCATCAATAGAAATATTCCATATCAATTCAGCAACGAAACTCTAAATCAAAGACAAGAAGGACTGTTAGAATGTACACCATTGGACATAAACAATCGATTATCAGAGAGGATAAGAAATAGAATAAAAGACCATCTTTCCCAATCAGCAATGTAAAGATTTCATTTTATTACTGGTAAATTAAATAAAATTTCTTAAGTATAACAAAAAATTGTACTTCATTTCTCATGTATAAGTCTTTCTTTTTATAAAAGGTAAAAAACTAAGCTTAAAGTTGTCACATACAAAAAGTAACTCATTATTAATTCATTTTTCGTTTTAGCAATGCGATTTCACATTTAAGTTTTTCCAAGTCTAGCTCTAAGACTTGAATCTTCATTTTTTTATATTGCACTTCAGTTGCAATTTGTGTCTCCTTTAGTTGCAGTTTCCTCTTTGCGATTTCATTACTCTCTCTTCGAAAAGCCTCAACACTTCACTTTGAAATTGTTCTTGCTTTTCAATCTCTTTTTCAATTATTTTGATTTTGGGGTATGAATATCTTTTCGTTTTAGCAGGTTGTACCTCGTCGATTTCCACTTCCTCGCGTATAATATATTAATTTTTGGAGGCTCAGACTTACTTGATGTTTTGCCTTCGTCGTCACTCGAAGAATTATCGGCGCTCGAGATTTGGCTCAAATATTCGCAAACGAAAGTATCGTCTGCCTGAGGAGCCGCAGTAGAATAGCTGGCTCCGTCTGTATGGCAACCATATGAAGTTACGCCTGGTACTCCCGATAAATGCTCGCTTATTTTGGCTGCGGCAACTATCCGTTCCTCCATATGGTTCAATGAAACCGCATCATACGGACCACCACCCGTCTTCGTCATGCTTTTCATGCGCTGGGTAAGCTTGCGTTTTGCATTGTATTTGTAATGGTAAGTGTTAATACAAACTTCATGGCTTCATGGGAGGTCCGTTACTGTTTAACAATTCCGTTAGCTTATCCCATAACTCTTTCTTTTTCGAACGGCCATTAGCTGTACTCTCTAAGCTATTTTTAGCTAATGAATCGTGCTTTTCCATATATTCCACCATTATCTTTAGTTGAGCAGCGTTTGTTTGTTGAGACCTATGCAAACAACTATATAAAACTTAAAATTAAAAAAAAATTTTAATTTTTAACTTACATTTTGAAGAAATAAACAGCTGAGAAAATGAAAACGAGAGCAAAAGTGGTGTCGAGCTGTATCTATCGAACGTTCGATGTAACGCTACGACATTTTTTGTTAGAGAATACTTCGACTATCGTTTTTGCTCGATATCGAATTACAGAAAGCCACCCCAGGATAGTCGCTTATGCGGACGATGTATTCATCCTGATAATAGGGAAGTTTTTCTCCAATTAAAATATGCAATCAACCTTAAGGGAACTCTCTAAGTGGACGACCTCAAACGGTCTAACGGTTAACCCAGCCAAGACCAAAGTAGTTCTGTTCACTAGAAAATATACGATACCGAGCTTTCAGCTATCGTCTATAGATGGAGTAACACTAACCTTAAAGAACGAAGCATTGTCTTAATTCTGGCATCAAAGCCTTCTTGGACAAGGAACACTGAGAAAGGGATGAAGTAAGCTTGCAATGCCCTATTAATCTGTAAGAGAACATTTGGCAAAAACAAGAGGGTTTGAAACCGTGTATCAACCACTGGGCGTAGAATACGATCATCAGACCCATCTCGACTTATGGAGCTTTCGTATGGCGGGAGGCGGTGCAGACACAATCCTACCTAAAGAATCTTATAAAAGTTCAACGATTAGCTTGTGTAAGAATAACAGCTGCATCCGACCGACGCCTCGGGCGGCGCTGGAAGTGATCCCACATATCCCACCCATTGATGCATGTGATAAAGGTATGGCGGTCAAATCTGCTTCAGGTATCAAAGCAGAAGACATGCTAAAGGAAAACACGTACGCTTATGCATCAGTTCTACTATCTGTGGAAAACTAGCAAGACGTATCGAAAACAGACCATATGATTTCCAAAATAGGACAGTAAATATTGGCAGACCAGAGTCAAATGAGCTGATAGTTGTTACCATATTTATACGACAATGCCACGGGATCGGAAGTGCACTCGGAACAATTATTCTTCTATTGCTCTTGTAGACTCCCAGACTGGTGTAGCGTCTTCCTAACTCAGATCTACGCTATAGACAAAGCAGCAAAAACGAAAAGACTATTGGACTAACCTCCGGCAAACCTTACGATTTTTGTTGATAGTCAAGCAGCGATCAAGGCACTGGCTTCAACGGACATCAATTCAAGATTTGTTAAAGAATGCAGGATGTCGCTCCACTCATCCAACAACAGAACACCACACTTTGTTGGGCCCCCGGCCACTCTGGGTTAATGAAAGAGGGGATGAATATGAAAGGAAAAGCTCTGAGCTTGCCCTTCAACGAGTGATAGAGGGCATAAGCATTTCTCCAAACGAACTGTAGGCCGCAATGACTCCGAGACGAGCCACCACCCAAAAAATCGCATTTGGAGAAGTCAAAAATCAAGTCGATGCTCATTTGTTTTTACGATTCCAAGTGAATTGTCCACAAGGAGTTCGTACCAATGGGCCAAACCGCCAATGCAATTTTCTATTTTGGCATTTTGAAGCGTTTGTTGCATCGCATTCGTCGAATTCGCCCGGAATACCACGAAGGAGGACGCTGGCGCTTATTGCATGATAATGCACCATCTCATCGATCCACTCTTGTGACTGATTTTTTGACTAGAAATCTCATTTTAACCATCAATCACTCACCGTATTCGCCTGATATGGCTACCTGTGACTTCTACCTGTTCAGAAAATTGCATTTAGCCATGAAAGGAAAACATTTTGCGTGCGCAGAGTCCATCCAAAAGGCTTGTACCGACATCCTGACGGACATTCCGGTCAATGACCCGAAAAACTCTTTCAAAAATCTTTTAAATCGCGCAAAACAGTGTATCGAGGCCAGGGGACTATTTTGAATAAATAAACTCGAAGCCATCAGAACAAAGCTCCTGTCGTTTCTATTTTAGCTCAATCTTGTTGATTTTGGACTTCACCTTGTATATTCCTGCATCCTTGAAGTTTTTAACAAAAGCTTAATTTAATCTTATAGTTTTTATGAACATTTTTCGAATCTTTTTTTATATTAGGTAAAGTTTGAATCTTGGGTTTGTCTGGATTTTGTAGGAAAATGCACTAAATTTTCATAATTATTTTCTGGAAAATCAATCAGTTTCGGTTTTCTGAGTGGCCGCTGTCAAACTTATTTCTCATTGGCACGTAGGCGTGGATAATTTTTCTTAGAATAAACAAACCATTTAGAGAAACACATCGAGGGAAGTCAATGAATTTTCCGTATACCGAAATGATGCGTTGTACGTATGTACCCACAAGACACACACATGTGCATATGTGTATGTGATCAAGGTCAGTGTCAGCACCGTTACTCGAGCACGCAGACGAGCTGCAGTTGGCATTCAGCCAACATCCAAGCTGCTTAATGCATTTTTCCGGCCACAGTTACTCGCACGTTTCCTTTCAGTGCAATGGGTCTATAGTATTTATGCATATGTGTATGCATGTATGTATGTATGTATGCATGTATATGTATGTATGTATATGTATGTAAGTATACTGGAGTTTTCCCTCACCATTTAAAAATAATGGGATGCATATAAATACGTTTATGTGTATGTTCCTGCATAGCTGAAACCTAAAGTGAGAACCAGTATAATATTCCAACCTTATGCTACCACCAGCATCAAACGCACCACCGCTGTTACACAAATACACACATGGTGGTACTTAAACACATACGCTCGGAAAATACATTCGCTGCCCTTTGCGTCGCTCCTTATTTTTGTTTTCGCCACTGACATTGATGAAGAAAATGCGTCGCTATTTTCGTACTGCAGAAGAACACATCGAATGGAGCGACTTCTACTTGGAAGGGAGTTTTCATACACATAAGACATACATACATACACACACATCAATTTCATGCTGTATTTACTTTGTCTGCCCCCGAGAAGTGGCAATTGACACGGTGTAAGTCAAATATGCATGTGTGTATGTGTATATGTATGTATGTATTTGTAAGCGTATGCATTTGGTGCTGGTTATACTTAGAAATGCAGACGCATTAGCACATTTTCCACTTCCCTTTTGCATGAAAATGCGCCTTACTTCCCGAGCTGAGTAATTGCAGCGACGCCAGTGACGACGCGCTGCTGTTGCATGGCTTAAGGGATGTTTGTCTGTTGTTCAAATCTCAAATACGGAAGCATAACAAAGCAATAACGCACCACTAAATCTGGCATAAAATAAAATGCGTTTTTAAAACAGTCAGACTGTAAAGGTACTCTTCTCTCATCGAATGTGTAGAAATACAATAGAAAATTCTTATTTCTGAAATGGAAATGAGCTGAGTTGTCGTACGATATTTTGAGTACAAAGAATTTTTGTTTGAGTTGGTTTTTTGCTTGGCGGCAAGTTAAGTGTACATATGTATATACGAGCATATTCATGTATGTATGTGTGTAAGTATGGATGAATGAATGAATGGGCATATGTGAATAAGTGTGTGCAAATTTTATCTCCATATGTGCGTATATATGTATGCATTTATTTATGTGTGAATTCATAGACGTTTCCTTTAACCTACCATCTATGCATGGCGTTCTACCCTTGCGTGAAAACAGTTTCAGTAGCACTGCAAATTACATTTACACATTTAAGGGATTATCAAATTGCGTATTACCTTTGAAATGGCCATTCATAAAATTACAATTTATTATTTGAATCGTCTCTCATCTCTCTATAATCTTTAAATACTCGCTTTGGCATGAGTTGATTGTGATGGCGAATTGATCTCCACACACATCACACTTAGTGACTACCGATAACTGTGCTTACTCGATACTCGGTGCTTTTTCGAGATCGATATTTTTTGGCAGTATTTGATATACAAAAAAACTATAACTGGTTTTCATCAAAACTTCATTCCATCATGTCAAAGTAGGTCATGCAAAAACTTCTACGTATCCCTCACAAAAACAAAAACTAAATGCACCAACGAAATACTAAAGAACACTAATATTTATTTCGATAATCAGATTTAAAATTGAATTTTTGAAAGGATATAAAAATGAAAAAAACATTAATTCATAGCACAGAAAAGTATCTATGTACAGTTTGTAACAGAAGTAAGTACACACCGGACACGTTTTCAATTTTCCCCCAATCGATTCCTTCAAACATCCTAAGTTATAACAAAATTGTTTTTTATTTACATGAATGAAATACAAAAATTATATTTAATCCAAATAATGACAAAATTTTAAAAAGGAACAAAATTATAAAGGGTTTTTAAATTGGCGCGGGTCGATTTTGACGCCCTGTGGCAGCCATTTTGTTTTGGTGACATCTGTCAAATCTTTTGTTTATTATTCAGTTGTTTATGCCAAATCATCATGGCAAGTTTCACGATTGAACAGCACGTTCCAATGATACAACTTTATTGTCAAAATGAGTGTTCATTAACGCAAACGTTGCGCGCATTGCGCCCATTTTTCGGTAGACGTGGTGGCCCTTCCAATTTCTTATGGCCCAAATTGAACCATATGGACCTAGACGACATGTGGTTCCAGCAGGACGGCGCTACGTGCCACACAGCAAACGCCATTTTATTCCATTTCAACATCTACCCGCCCTTATTGAAAAACCCTTTAGTAATAAACCAAAGCATATATGAACCACCCTGTATAAGTAATGAAAGTCATAGACACAGCAAACGCCATTTTATTCCATTTCAACATCTACCCGCCCTTATTGAAAAACCCTTTAGTAATAAACCAAAGCATATATGAACCACCCTGTATAAGTAATGAAAGTCATATTGTATAATTCCAACTTGCCGTCTACTTCTAAGCAAGTAAAGAAATATGGTTTATTTCAAGTTAAAACGTGCGCCGGGTACAAAAAGTTCTGATTTATTGTAATACAGATTTTTCCTGCATAAAATTCCATACTTTTGCTTGCTTTTGCGCTTTTTGTTTTTTACATAAAAAATTTGGTTATCAACAAGATGGTTTCAACTTTTTTTGATTATTCCAAACTATTGCCATAGTCGAGTGGGTTTGTACGTAATTACCACTCGGTACGTTCGGGTCTACTGTGGACATGAAATATGAAATTATGAGAAAAGAGTTTTCCAATTACGGTCCATGCTCGCCGTTTTGATGGCATTATGAGACCTGCAACACCTCTACTGCCAGCCAGAGCTGTTGATGTAATGGAGAAGATTGGTGGATTTGGGTTGGCGCACTGCCCCAGGCTGTCAAAGAAAGGAGCTCCCAGTGACCTTAGACGTCTAGCTGCCAAACCCGAATATTTACAGAGAAAATGCCCTACAGTCTCCTTCTGTCGTCACAGCTTCTGCAATGGGGTTAAATGGTAAGCCTAGCTTTTCTAGTTTGTAAATTGAAAGGCGTGGAGTTCCCGTCTGCTGTACTGAGTCCTTTGTCTATTATCATTGGGCCATAGAAATTTGGAAATATCCTTTTAGCTTGTTATATTAAACTTTATAAAAATTCATGTCTCAAAAGTAAGTATACAGTTCATCATATTATTAATTTGTGAAATCAAAAACATAATTAAAATCAAATTCTAGTATTTGGTAGGATAACCATTAGACTTTACAATCGCTTTAAGTCGTGATGGCATTGATTTCACCAAGTTTTCAGTTACAGCTGGTCTTGAACGTCGTTTTTCGGTTGTTCCTTATTTCTAATCAGATGTTTACGTATTTGCCGCTTTAAATGTTCCCATAAATGTTCGATTAGGTTGGTATCCGGGGACTGTGGCGGTGATTTCAGCTGTTTCCGCACATTATATAACAGCCACTCTCGTACAATGTTGGATGTGTGCTTAGGGTCATTATCCTGCTGGAAGACAAACGTTCCTCTAAGGCCTAATTTCGTAGCGCTTTCGCTTAAATTATTTTTCAAAATATTTAAATAACCGTATCGGTCCATAATACTTTCGATAAATACCAAGTTTCCAACCCCGTTCGCAGCCATACATCCCCAAACCATCACAGAGCCCCCTCCATGCTTTACAGTGCCGGTCATATTGTTTGGATCCAATTCCGCGTTAACTTTTCTCCAAACTTTTTCACGGCCATCAGATCCACAGATACTGAACTTACACTCATCAGAAAATATGACTTGGTTCCAAAACGTTTGGTCATATTTTTCATGATCTTTTGCGAATGAAATCCCTTTACTCCGATTGACACTACTCACGAAGGGCTTTTTCCTAACATTGCGCCCATGATAACCAGCACTATGCAAAACCCGGCAAATAGTTTGGGTGCTAAATTGTTTTCCAGTCTCATTTTCAACTTCAGATTTCAATTGGGGGGCACTTATTTTGGGGTTTGTTCTGATTTTCCGTACGACTAAGCTTTTTTCTTTGGGACTTAAGAGCGGCGAACGCCCGCAACGCTATTTATTAGTGGTGCTTCCCGCACTTTTATATTTATTCACAATCTTTTGAACTGGAGCAAACCTCCTGTCTATCAAACGACCGATTTCTCGCAATTATTTATATTCCTTGTTCCTATTTTATAATCAGTTTTTTTAAATCATCAGAGGGATCTTTCCCGCTTGGCGCCATTACTAAAAATGTCGCAAAAAGTAATACAAAACGTACTTCCCTCAATTTTTATACTCACTTTGATTATTTCCTTTTAATGGCTTTAACTTTTTTAATCAATAAGTAAAAATAAATGTTATGCTAACTGAACAATCGTTTGCTGTATACTAACTTTTGTGACATAAATTTTGCTGGCATCAAAGACAAAGCAAAGCGTGGATAACGGTACCTAAAATTTAAGGCGCATATGAAAGCTTATCCCAGTACACAATTACCACGTGTAAAATATTTTGATTACATTTTAAGGAAGGCGTTAAGGTCAAACAATTTCATAAATCATATGCTCCCGCATACTTATATATGTTACTAACTGTATGTGTATGTTAAGAAGCTGAAGATCATCAAAGCGGCGTGCGAAGAATGCGTACAGCCTGAACTAATGACAGCCAACCCGCAAATATACGCGTAAATTCTTCATCCCCACATCAGCGCCGCCTGGAGCAATGAAAAGCTGCCTCCGTCCTGGACAAAAGGCATCATAGTGAAGCGGCCCAAGAAAGGCGAGCTGCGTGACTGCGGCAATTGGCGAAGAATAACCCTACTTAATTGTAGCTGTAATTATACAAAGCTGACTCAAAGATATCAGGTGCTCCTCAAGAGAGCTGGTTTTCGCCCTCACCGAAGCTGTGTTGCCAAAACCAACACACTTCGGATTATAGTAGAACAACCAGTTTAGTGGTGCTCCCAGCTCTACATGCTGTTCGTAGATGTTAAGAAGGCGTTCGACACTATCAAGAGAGACGCAATATGACTGGCACTGAGTAGAAAGGGAGTTCCCGCCAAGATAATTCGCCTCAGCAAAGCACTCTACGAGAACTTCGAACTGGCAGTGCTTCGCAAAGGCCAAAATTACCCAAAGAGAATAATCCATCGGATTCGCGTCTGTTGAATTTGAAAGCCATTGTGTGCACATTATGAAGTTCGGATCGTTGTTCTTTAGCCATTCTTGGTTCACTCGAGCTTTATGAGACGGTACTGAGTCCTGTTGAAACGTCCATGGTTTGCCACTGAAATGTTTGTCTGCCCAGGGCTTCAAAGCAACATCCAGAATACTTTTCCGATAATATTTCGAATTTAACTTGACGCCTGGCTTGATATAAACGACTGGAGAGCACCCATCTGCGGTTACAGCGGCCCAAACCAACTTCTTCGCTCTCTCAAGCCTGACTTGTTGCTGCTTTGGTGTGAGATCATGCGCCTTTTGGATCTTGTAGGGCTTGACTTTGAGATCATTTTTCAGTATGCGGCGGATGCTACGGCCAGATACGAGGATTCTCAGTTCTTTCGCCATTTGATTGGCACTTCGTGGGGGATTTCGCTTAAGTCGCTTCGTCACTTTTTGAACCATTTCTTGTGAAAATGGTACCGAACGATCCCTAATCTCTTCAATCAGACATTATTTTCAACTAGCCAGACTGGTTAAAAGTGAAATTAAACCAAGTATATTCAGACAATCTGAAAGCAGGCTGAATTATGTTTTGTATACTTGAACGGCGTTTGACTGTATTGGAGAGAAAACACAAAGCGGATTATCTAAATGTGCATTTTCGACTGATGTCAAAATGGATGTGTGCCGCCTCTTGGCCGAAACAATCCTGTTTCAGACCGTCTGAAGACTATAAGCTGAGAATCAGGTTCATTGAATTTCACGATGCATCAGGATTTGCAGTTTTTTTGGCACCTGGAGTAAATCAATCGTTGGCACATAAAAGAATTCTTTCAACATGTGTTGTATTGAATTTTTCGTTTCATCAAGATTCCTTATATCGAAGTTCCACTGTAAACATATAAATTTTTTTTTTCTTTATTTTCACATTCAGAAAGTTGCTTAAAAATGCGCACGTGAAATTTAAAATAAATAATCAATTCAACAATCAAAGTTTTTGTTATTTATGCCCGCGTATGTATGTGTGAATGTATGTTTGAATGTTTTTCACGTATTATGAACGGTAGCCGAGTAAACGCCTATTTTGTTTTTTTGTTTTTTATTAGTTTCACGAAAAAGTTCTTGACCCTAACGGTCAAGTACAATTAGCCGAGACAACGCTACGGCAAAACGATCGCCAGCGCTAATCAGCCACACACCCATGCATACATACATATATACATATTTATTAACTCTGTTGATGTTCGCTGTCCAAATATGTGGCAGAAAACTATTCCAAAGATAAGTGAGAATAAAAGTGTGTGAAGAGTGAGATTTAAGATTTAAGATTTACTCAATTTATATCTTTTTTGTTTTTTGTCGAGACAACTGGCTAGTACAGCACTCAGACATAACTAACTCCATTGTACTGCATTCGGGTTCCCTTTTTAGTTTTCTTTAAATCTACACGACCTCCGAAGAAATCTGAGTAGGTCCTTTAGTACCAAGGAGCCAAGATGGTCGCTCTTTGTCACATCAGTACCAAAGATCTCAAGCCTGATTCGAACGAAGGCTGGGCAGACAGAAAGTGGTCCGGCGTCTCATTCTCCTCCCCGCATGTTGGGCAGAGTGCGCTCTCTGAGATGCCCACCTTTTCCCTGTGCTTTGCCCATAGAAAGTGGCCCGTAATGAGTCCAACCAACTGTCTACACTCCCCTCTGCTTAGTGACAGAAGGAACTGCGGCAGTTGGTCGGCCATGACAGGTAACATCAGTTTCGTCCATCTGCAGCCGCTCTCAGCCTGCCAAGCTCGCTTGTGGGTTAGAGTAACCCGTTTGGTAACCGTGGCTTTGATGGCTACAGAAGGGAGTAGCAGAACGAGCTCCGGACCAAGAAAGTTGGCCTCAGTTTATCAACGCAGAACTTCTAGGAGGCTGCCATAAGATCTTGAAATAATAAAAAAATAGTGCTCAATAATAAATGTCTATACTGGCAAATAAGTCTCACGACCACTGTAAAGTTCCCTCAGCAAATCTTGGGCCCTATCGCTTGCATACAGCTGTGAACATGAGAATAGCAACAACATTTAAACCAATAATTTAAAGTCATTAATTTTTTTTCCATCATACGTGGCTGTTCTTTAATGGCTTCGGGTTGCTTTTCAGCCCAATTACGGCAATTTTGCTTATTGACGTAGCCATTAAGCCAAAAGTGGGCCTCAGCGTCGAACAAAATTCGAGTACAAATCGGATCTTCGGACCATCGGATCTTCGGCGAGTTTTTCAAGAGCCCATCACTGTAATTAAGGCGCTTTGGAAGATTGGCTTCAAATCCTAGGCCAGCTGGATTTTATATACTTTCAAACCAAGCTCTTTGAGTAAAATCGTCCAAGTAGTGTCATAAGATAGCCCAAGTTGTTAAGATCGGCACCGAATCGATTCTTCCGAGTCTTTGGGAAAACACTCATTTACAGCCGGAATATTCCCTTCAATTCGGGCTGTACACAGTCTAATCGGTGGAGTATCTTCCAATAATGTAAAATTCATCTCAATTTTCCGATGGTTTGCCGAATAGTGCGTTCGGTAGGACGGGTATGTACACCATAAGTTGGCCTGAGCGCGGGAGGAACACATTTCACAGAGCGTCTAGACGTAATCCTTTCCTTGATGGAATGTCAATGAATACTGGAAAACATTATGTTTTAATTTGACAGTAGTCACGTGCCAAGAAAGCAAAGAAAGCTCTATTGGAAAAGTGCCTCCAACCTCATTACCCCACGCTCCATCAAATAAAACTTGTAAATAGTGGTTTCGACGCATCCAAAGTGGCAATTTCAACATGAGTGATAAAGATCGAACGAGAGAAGGGGCACCGAAAAAATTCGAAGATACTCAACTAGAACAGTTGGAGAAGACGTATGTCAAACCCTTGGTGATATGTCTAAAGAGTTGGATGTTGACAGATCAACCGTCGGTAAACGTTTGCACGCGATGGAAATGGTCCAGTAAGCAGGTAACTGGGTGCCACTTCATTGGAGAAGAGTGACATCGAAAGGCGTTTGGCGAAGTGTGAGATGCTTCTTGAACGGCAGAAAGGCAGAAAAGAAAAGGTTTTCTGTATCGCATCGTCACTGGCGGTGAAAAATGGATCGATTATGATAAGCCCAAGCGTCGAAAATATTAGAACCTACCAGGTGAAGCAGGTTCATCGACAGCGAAATAAAATATTCACGTTTCAAAGGTTATGTTGTGCATCTGGTGGGATTAGTGAGATCAGAAGGGTGCCATCTATTATGAACTCCTCAAACCATCTGAAACCATTACTGACAATCATCACCGACTGCAGCTGAACCGGTTGAATCGAACCCTCAAAGAAAAGCTGCCGAAATGGGACGGTAGACATGACAAACTGATATTAGTCCATAAAAACGCCAAACAAATCTCGCTCCACCCGCCGTATTCTCCAGACATTGCACCTACGGATTACCATCGGCTTTGATCAATACAGTCAGCCCTTATTGGAGAGCGGTTCACTTCTAACGAGGACATCGCAAACTGGCTCAATGAATGGATGAAATCAGAAAAACTAGAACTTTTCGTTAGAGGAATCCGTATGCTGCCGGAAAGATGGAAAGTACAGTTGTAGCTTCCAATGGCACATACTTCACATAAATCATTTTTTATACAATTGTTTAAATAATTCGTAACTTTGGCTAAGAAAGGACGGAAATTTATTCCCATACCCAATAAATCCAGGTCGTTCCGGTAACGTACAAGAGAATTTTTGAGCACCTAAAAGATCTAGTAAATGAATTATTCACTTTGCAACCCTAATTTGGCCCCGAATGATTGCTTTTTATTCCCGATCATCGAATTTAAATTGCGAGAAAATTGCATTTTTCAATGCTTGAAGAAACTGTTGAGGCCCCGAAACAGCTTGTTTTGGAGTTGTCCACTTCTGAGTGACAAAAGTGCTTTGAAAATTGAAGAAGAAGCAAAAATTTATTTGTCCTATATTTTATTTTAAATTTGGACCCCCTCTAAAAATATTTGTTGTATCTGTCTCTGCTGGTGGTCGCTGGCGTTTGGCGCATGCATACTTCTTCTATAATAGCGTCGCGCTCGTTGTTTAGTAGCCGCTCCTCGTACTGAAACTGCAAGAAATGTTTCGCAGCTTCTAAAATTGCCTCGCATTGGTTAATGGCTTCTGCTCCTAAATTATGAAAAATTTTAAGAATAGTTAAATCGCTAATTTTTAACAATTTAGTTTGTCACTGAGCAAATATGATTTTAATAATCTGCTGATTTACATGCAAACACATATAATATAAATACATAAGCATACGTAGGTATGTAATTGGTGTCAATGGGCCTTAGCAATAGACCTCGGCATTTTGGGATATTTCTTTACGAAATTTCAGCAATCGAATGACGCAATTTTTTTTCTTTTTGTTCGATGAAATATTCTCTCCCTCACCTCATAGCAACAACCCTCAACTGGCAAATATCAGCCCGTTACATCCACACATACACGCGCATATTAGTACCATTCATGTATGTGTGTATGTATGTATGTATGTGTGTATGCGCATATGTAAGCCGTTTTAACCTCCGTAATTTTGAAAGCAACGACATCCACTTGTTCCTCATTCACATCGCTTATGCGCCGTAGATTACGTTTCGTGATTATGTGCTCGTGTGACATGTGATGTGCATAAGAGCTGGTTGGACGGACGCACGGACGGACGTGCCCGCTGATGATCTTGTCCGGTGTATTTACGGTGTTTAGTGACGGCACTGAGCTGCCTTTTATTTGCGTCATTATTCTCGTGTTTTCAATTAATTTAATATCATCTTGGCTGTTAGACTTAGAAGCAATTTTTTGGTGTATGATTCGCTTGATAATTCGTGCAAGCTGAACTTTTTTGTTGGATCATTTTGAGAATCATAATTGCGTAATTTTTGGAAATTATTATTTTTTTTTTTTTATTGACGTATTATTTTCAATTTCCTTTAATTTTTTTTTTCGTTTTACAAATATGGTACATAAGGCGGCCGCCCTAGACGGATTGGTTGGTGCGTGATCAGCTTTCAGCACGAGGTTCGAATCTCCGTGCATGAAACTCCAAAATGATAGAAAGTTTCTTCTAATGGCTGTCGCCCCTCGGCAGACTATGGCAAGCCTCCGAGTGTATTTCTGCCATGAAAAAGCTCCGCATGAAAATCATCTCCCGTTCGGACTCCGCGTAAAACTGTAGGGCCCTCCATTTGTGGCACAACATCAAGACGCACACCACATATAGGAGTAGGAGCTCGGCCAAACACCTAACAGAAGTGTACGCGCCAATTATTTTCTTATTTTTTATCCGCAGGTGTAGCACAAATGTCTGAATCTTAGGACCCGACGATAGCAGGTCAGCTGAGAAGAAGGTGCTGAGATGATTCCAGCTTTTGCAAAATGGACTTGAAGCAATTCCAAGTCTCACCGCATGGATACCTAACGGACAATGCCCGGTAAGAACAATCACTAACCTCGCGAGTTGCGGCTTTGTTAGCCCTAGAAGTTCCTTCGAGCGCCCCGATATACCCGTGAACACAAGGCGCTCACGACTTTGCACGTTTGCG
The DNA here is from genome assembly GCF_028408465.1 of Anastrepha ludens. Classification (NCBI taxonomy): domain Eukaryota; kingdom Metazoa; phylum Arthropoda; class Insecta; order Diptera; family Tephritidae; genus Anastrepha; species Anastrepha ludens. Next base: position 18,253,764 of record NC_071499.1, read on the forward strand.
CACTAAACCAGCGCTCGCTGAGTTGATAGGAGGCCTATCTTGCCAGGAGTAGACCACAGGTTCTCAAGGGTACCCCAATACTCTCATTGCGCTCACAGCCAGATGGCATTTATTCGGTTGGGGAAAAAGTGCATAGCGTTTTTCTTAGCGCTTTTAAGCTTTCTTTGATTTTACAACGATTTTCTTGCTGTTCGGCAAAGGATAAGTATTCATTCGATAGAACTTTTTCTGGTTTATAAAACTATGTTAATTGCCTTTTGGAGTTATTTAACTTTTTATTAGTTTTGAGGCTTAGAAATGGAATACGCAGCAGACAAAAATCAAAATTTTAGACACCTGCTTTTCTTTGCTTTTCACAGAGGTCAAAAAGCTGCTGAAGCAGCCCGGGACATTTGCGACGAGTATGTAGAAGGTCTTATAGGCGACTCTACAGCACGAAAATGGTTAGCAAAGTTCAAAAGTGGTGACTTTGAGGTCGATGACACGTTCCGCAGCGGAAGGCCTTCTGAATTCGGTAAAGAACGTTTTAAACTACTGTTGAAGGAGAACAGAAAACGGTCGCCAAACTAGTCGTGAATTGACTGAAAAAATGAACTGGGACCATAAAACGATCTCAATCACCTTTATTCAATGGGATTTGCCGAAAAATTGGGAGCCTGGGAGCCTCACGAGCTCAACGAAAAAAACAAAGAAAGTCGCCTTCAAATTTCTTCTCAGCACCTCGCCCGCGATCGAGCAACACGCGGTCATAAACAGTGCATTTTATACCGAATCGTCCCGGGAGATGAGAAATGGTGCCTATACATCCCTATGAACCAAAGAAAGAAGTGGGTGGCTCCAGGAGATAAACCAAGGCCGAGAGTCAAGCTGGATCTTCAACCGAAGAAGATCATGATAAGTGTTTGGTGGGACTGGGAGGGAGAAAAATATGCCACAGTCAACAAGGAGCTCTACATTTCCCAGCTATACCGGGTGAATGAGGCTATTCGACTGAAATGACCTGATCGACCTGGTCAAACTATACTCCTTCACGTCAACGCCAGACCAAATGTTGCACAAGACGTCAAAGTCGCACTCCAAGAGCTCGAGTGGGACATCCTTCAGCATCCGCCGTCTTCTACGGTCCCTGCACCGACCGATTACAATATTTTCTACTCCCTATCAAATCATGTGAAGGGCGTCACCTTCGATAACAAAGAAGTCCTTAAAAACAGGCTCAACTGGCTTGTATGACACCAGACCAAGCGATCAATAAAAGTCTTCGGTAAAAACGCTAAAAACTTATTCCCCAATCTAATAGAAACCTCAACTCGTTGTTCGTGCATTCAAAATTAGTTGCGGAATGCCTGATCTCTCGCTCGTCTGCATCCGAATACTTTGATAATCTACGCAGCTTTATCTAAAATACATAATTTCGTACTTGTAGATAGAGGCCCTTTCATATTTCTGTAACCGCTAAATGCCTATACAATTTCCGACATCAATAGCCCTTATGATGCGGGCATTATCGAAGTGACATATATACAGACATACGTACATACATACATTCATACATACTTACGCACATACAAACCTTTATATCTACTTTACAACAATAGGCGATCTTTCTTTATCTTTATTCAATTTGAGTAGATAGATAGCCGCCAGAGGCAGATTCGCGATTGTGGGCATACATACATACATACACATGCACTTGTATATGGAGATACGTACACGTGTAAAGCACTTACTTATGTAACCAGCTATCGATTGTTTTTGCTAATCCGCATTGTTTAAAAATAGCTCAAGGCAATTCCAATTGATTTCGAATTCGTTTCCTTTTTATTGCTTTTCTATTTGGTTTCAATTATTTTCTGCAATTATTGGTTTTGTTTTCATTTTCAATTCCATATATGCCTGAGTATACGTAACGAAATTTACAAATGTGTATTGTAATACACAGCCAACAATAGTTTTACTTAAAGAAAATTTTTAGAAAAATTAAAAAAAAATGTTTAATATTTTTTTATTAAAAAAAAAAAACAAATATACAATATAAAAAAATATTAAAATATTAGAAAATTAAAATTTTTTTTTATTAAAGAAAATAAAAAATAAAAAAATATTAAAAAAATAACAAATATTTTTTATTAAAAAAAAAACTTAACTAAAAAATTTTAAATATTCAAAAAATAAGAAGTAAAAAAAAAACAAAAATATTAAAAAAAAAATTTATTATAAAAAAAATTAAAAAAAAATTCAAATCGACTAAATTGGCTCTGTTTTCATATTCAATTCCATATATTGCCTGAGTATACGTAATGAAATTTTCAAATGTGTATTTTAGTGTACAATTAAAAATAGTTTTACTTAAACAAAATTTTTAGAAACAAAAAAATTACAAAAAAACAAAAAAAAATTTAAATATTAAAAACAATAACACCTACAAAAAATATTACAAAACAAACAATTTTTATTTCATTTAAAAAATTTAAATTTAATTTAAAAAATAAAAAAAAAATTAATTATTAAAAAATATATAAAAAAATGTAAATCGACTAAACTTCATATTCAATTCCATACATGCCTGAGTATACGTAATGAAATCAAACATAGTTTTACTCAAACAAATTTATTCAAAAAATTACAAGAAACAAAATTTTGAAAAAAAAAATAAAATACTTTTTTTAAATATTAAAAAAAAGTACCAAAAATATTAAATTTTTTGTTATAATATAAGTTTATTAAAAATTTTTTTTTTTAATTTATTAAAAAAATTTTTTTTTTAATTTATTACAAATCGATTTGAATTTGTTTTCATATTCAATTCTATCAAATGTGTATTGTAATGCACAGTCAAAAATGAGTTTACTTAAAGAAAATTTTTAGAAAAATTAAAAAAAAAAAATGTTTAATATATTTTTATTAAAAAAAAAAAATCTATGCATAAAAAAATATTAAAATATTAAAATTGCACAATCACAAATGGGTTTACTTAGGAAAATTTTTAGAAATAATTAAAAAAAAATTTTAATATTTTTTTTATTACAAGCAAAAAAAACTTAAAATATTAAAATATAAAAAAAAAATTAAATAAAAACTAAAAAAAAAAATTCATATCGACGAAATTGGTTTTGTTCTCATATTCAATTCCATATACGTAATAAAATCAAAAATAGTTTTACTTAAAGAAATTTTTTCGAAACATTAAAAGAAACAAAATTTTGAAGAAAAAAAATTTGTTTTTAAATATTAAAAAAAGGAGTACCAAAAATATTAAATTTTTTTTTTTATTATAAAAAATGAATTTTTTAAATATACAATATTAAAAAAATGTATATATTTATAAAAAAATTTATTAAAAAAAAATTTTTTATTTCCAATCGACTCAATTGGTTTTGATGTCTTATTCAATTCAATATATGCCTGAGTACACAATCAAAAATGAAAAATTAAACAAAAATAAAAAACATAAAATTTTTCTAAATATTTTTAAAATATTAAAAAAAATTGTTTTTTTATTTAAAATGTTTGGTTGGTTGGTTGGTTGGTTTAAGGGTGACCCCGCATCGGAGTACCACATAGACCGCAAGTTGGGTCCGTTGTGTTGCCATAGAGCTCATTATTTTAAATGATTTCCCCACCTAACCGAGATTTTCATTGTAGATTTTGATCAAAGATATTAATTCGTTTCGAAAATTTGATGAGAGATTCGATTTTCAGGTTCGAGAGTACTGAAAGATTGTCAATTGTTGGAGAGCCTAGAAGAGCGAGTCGACTTCTGGCTAGACCCGGACAACTGCACAGCAAATGTCTGCTCGATACTTCCTCATCTTCGTCCTCGCAGTATCTGCACAGGTCGTTCTGAGGAACACCGAGCCGACGTGCGTGAGTGCCCAAAAGGCAGTGGCCGGTGATAAGAGATGTTATATGCCTTAGTTCGTGTTTCGAAAGACTTATAAGGGTTTTTGTCTGTTTCAGATTGTAGGATGGCCAGATTTGTCTGGTCGTAACGCAAGTAGTTTCCACTCGCCACCTCCGATCAGCAATGCTGTGAAATTCTCGATCGATGAGCATTTTACATGTTGAGAGCGGAATGTGGATTGTGGGTAAGTCACTAACATTTGATTGCGCAGCTCCAGCTCTTGCGAGCTTATCAGCTTTGCAGTTACCTTCGAATCCACTGTGACCCGGTATCCAGATAACTTGGACAGAATTCTGAACACTTATCTCGTTAGGAGATAAGAGACAGGATCGAACCACATCTGAGTGGGTATAAGAGGAGCTGAGTGCTCGAACGGCCGCTTGACTGTCGGTGAAAAAGCGGATATCCTCTAGTGATATTCTATTTTCTAAGAGAGTTTTCGCAGCATACCAGATAGCGCATACTTCCGCTTGGAATACGCTACAGTAGTCGGGTAATCTAAATGATAGATTGATGTGAGGGGATTTGGAAAAGATTCCAAATCCCACTTTGCCGTCTTGTTTTGAACCATCTGTATATATAGTCAGAGGGCCATTGATTTCGGTTAGATTTGTCTTCCATTCTTCCCTAGTTGGGAGTGAACAGGAGAATAGCAAGGGTGGTGATGGAAGACTTACATGATAGTCTATGTCGGAAGAGATAACAGTGTTCCTGTTCAGTATGGCCGAATGGCCAAGATACTTATTCCATTTCGATATAGCATTCATGCGTGTCGCTGCTTTCGCTGCAATCGCTTTGCCAGCCAGATCGATATGGAGCAAGTGAAGCAACGTATTTAGAGCCTTAGTAGGTGTTGTACTTAAGCATCCTGTTATCGGGCCGTGGACAGCTTCAACCTCTATGGCAGTGGTGTCAGCGTTGCTAAAGGGAAGAAGAAAAGCATTAATATGTTTTCGAATGAGAATACAAGAGCGCGATCTAACGTTAGCCTCACCTTGAAACAAGGTGTAGTGCCTATCTTTCAGGCCGCATATCTTGTTGTTTGATATCCAAGGTTCTTGGATGAGAATGATGTCTTCTCTGAGGTCAGAGAGACGAAGAATGAGGGCTGCCGAGGCAGCCTTAGAGTGGTGCAGATTAATCTGCAGCACTTTTAGACGCACATTCAATGACTGTGTCGTTCGCGTCATCACTGCTATCTAGAAGTCTATCCTCGTCCCCGAGTTGAATGTTAAATAAGTGTCCCACAAGTTCGCTGTTCGATTCCGAGTCGGACTCAATCGTCAAAGCTTGTGAGAGAGGCTTATCGACATCCATCTTGGGGGCCGCCGTACTCTCTTCGCTGGGTGCGAGGAGATTTTTCGGCTGATAGGTCCAAATGGTAGTGGTGATGAACCCGAACGCCACAATCCCCTTGCGGTCGTCCAGTGCTTTAACGCTTTCCTGGTCCAGGAGCAGCGTGATATGTCTGGAGTTTCCTGAAGGCTCTTCCACCTTAACTACCCTCCAGTTTTCGGTGGGTAGGTTCGGGTTTCCGATCTTCAGTAGCTCCAGAATAGTTTCCGGATCGGATGGCTCTAGAGGTATTCTTGCTCTGCCGCGTGGTTGGTTTGGTATTTCGCTCTTATTGACGAGCTTAAGATTCGCCCCGGGCCATACCTCGCCGAGTCGGTCGAGGGCCATGCCGTACAGGTTGACAGAACGTTGATCCGAGCACGCGATCAACTTGACCCTTGCCTGGAACCATCCCGCGTCAGAGCAGAAAGGAGGAGGCCCTGGGTTCTGCTTCAGAACGTCCAGGCATCCCAACTGAAGTTTTCTCTCCACAATCTTCCAGTTTGATGGAGAGATGAAACCGTCAGGGTGGCTCTTATCCACCACCGCCATGACCAGACTATCTCTGGCGACTTCGCAGAACTTGCGTATTTTGACCTCAGAGGAAGCTTTGTGCTTCTTGGGGTCGTTGGAGCTATGAGGATCCTCTGAAGACCGCTGCCGCTTAGCTGCACTCGGTTTTTCTTTGGACGCCTCATACTTCCGAAGGAATTCCCGGGCCCAATCGAGTGTTGCCTTTTGTTTAAAACACAATGTTTTTAAATAATAATAAAAGGTTTTTTTATTATTTAAAAAAACAATATTAAAAACACAAATTTTTTTAAATATTAAAAAAACAATTTTTTTTAATTTAAAACATTAAAATTTTTTTTTCTATTTAGAATATTAAATTTTTTTTTGAATAATATTGTAACAAAAATAGTTTTTTTTTTATTTGTATAAAAAAGTTTTATAAACAATTTTTTTTTTTTATTTTTTCAAATTTTTTTTAATTATTAAAAATTAATTTCAATTATTAATTTTAAAAATTAATTCCAATTATTAATTTTAAAAATTAATTTTAATTATTAAAAAAACATTCACACAGACTAAATTTTCCAGCAGCGTTCAAATTCCTTATCTGCAATCTTTCCCCCACATTAGGCATACAAAGCGACATACCTATGTTACTATGTGTGTGTGCATGTACAAATGCATGCCTGTATGTTTGCATCTATAATCTAAAAAAATATAAAAAAAATTCTCAATCCAATTGCCATGAGGTGCTTGAATGCATAATTGCCTGGAAAATTGTTAATAAAATGTTAAGTAATAATTGACCAGTTGGCTGAATTATGTGCGAGTATGAACAAGTGCTTGAAACCATAGAGCAAACACAATGACTTACCTATTGAAATGTATTTTCACATGGAAAAATTATAATTTGCGCGTGCGGTCATAAATCACAAGTGATAACTTTATAAAAGTGATAAATTACTGTCGTTAGTAGCGATTGGTGACAGGTGGACAAACTTATCCAAGTTCTACTTACGCATACGCAGATGTAGAGGCAACAAAAATTTATTATACCAGCAAAATTAAAAAATTATTCGTATCTAAAGGCAGAGTATGCCATAAAAAATTATTCATTCGCCTAAAGACAGCAGAAATATGGTGAATAGATAATGACATACAAATTGGCTATCCGTCTCACTAACTGCCAGAAATCATCTAATAATGTCAAGTAGTTCTAATATGTCAGTTAAAAAAACTCCAATTAGTTCATTTTAATTTAATTTAATTGCAAAGAACAAACGCGATTACGTACGAGAGTTGCCTTTTTTATTTTGCCCCCAATAATGAAGCCACAGTAATATAATAATGAAATTACTGTCTCTCAAAATTTTCTCCTCGGAAGCCAACGTCTGCCGCCCCCAAGAAGTGCACACCTACAAAACGAGCTTTAAGTTTTCAACATCTCCTTCTTGTATTGAAATACGTTGGCCTTGCATTTAATTTTTGATATCCAGGAACAAAAAGAAATCATTAAGAAATCAAATCAGTGCTTTAAGGCGGATGACCCTTCAATTTTACTACGCCTGCAAACCTAAAAATTCAATTTAAGTCATCTATGTGGGAAATTCGCAATTACTTAGTTGCCAACACAATAGTTTTGAGAAAAACGCATTTTAAGTTTTGCACCGGAGCGCCCGAGCGCCCTTCGTTAATTGTTGAATAACTCGAAAAGTATTTTTCGAATTCACTTAAAATTTTCACACAATATTTTTAAGGTATTATATTATACTTTAAGAAAATTCAAAAAACAAAAAGACCTATATACCTCCGGATCTCGTCCCTGCTTGGTGGTAGGGAAATAACTCCTGTGGCAGCAGGGGCTAGAATCACTAGATTCGTACATAGGGGCACACCGCAGGGCGGCGTCCTCTCGCCTCTCCTTTGGCTAGTAGCTGTGGATGAAGCTTTAACCCGATTAAACAGGGGTGGGGTAAAGGGGGTAGCATATGCCGATGGCTTGGTTCTAATGGTCTCAGGACCCTTCCCATCAGTAATGGCTGAAATTTTGGAAAGTGCACTGGCTACACTCAGTAGATGGGCTGCCAGTTGCGGTCTCAGAGTCAACTCTGACAAAATGGAGGAAATACAGGCCTCCCCCTTTTAAGCTTCCTAGACTTAACAACCAGTGTCTTACTCTTTCATCGGAAGTCAAGTATCTTGGTGTAATACTTGACCCCAAGCTCCACTGGAAGCTGCACATAGAAAATCGAGCTAAGAAAGCCAGTGTAGCCTTCTATGCCTGTAAATCTATGTTGGGCAAAAAATGGGGTCTCAAACCACGTGTCGTAATTTGGATGTACAGCTTAGTGGTTTGGCCAATTTTGATATATGGTTGCCTAGTTTGGTGGAGAGCTCTTCAGAAGGGCTGCAACACCGCTAAATTAGAGAGAGTGCAGAGAACTGCATGTGTGGGCATCACTGGTGCTTGTAGAGCACGTCCCACTGCTGCCCTCAACGTTATTCTGCACTTACTTCCTGTGGATCTGCAGGTTAAATCCATTGCTGCTCAGAGCGCTATTCGGTTGAAGGAGCTTGGCCTCGGGAGACAATTTCCTGTAGGACATAGTAGCATCCTGAAGCAGATCTCCCCTTCCTTATCTGATTTTCACACTGATCTCTCCATCCGCAAACTGTGTTTTGAGGGTTGTGCTAGAGCTATCTTTCCGAGCAGGCAAGACTGGAAGGAGGGGAAAGTCGGCACGGATATAGGTACCTCTGTTTTCACTGACGGATCCAAGGTGGAATCTGCAGTGGGAGCGGGGGTTTTCTGTAAATCAGCCAGCATTTCTGTCTCCTTTAAACTGCCGGAAACGAGCAGCGTTTTTCAAGCAGAGGTCTTCGCGTTCCTAAAGGCATGCAAAATGCTTCGGGATCGCTGTTGGGAGGGAGACATTCATATTTTTACCGATAGTCAAGCTGCAATCAAGGCACTGTCGTCGCCGTATTGCAGCTCTCTTCTCGTGAACTCCTGTAAGGAGGAACTCAAACGTCTCGAACGTGCAGGAAACATTTCCCTTATCTGAGTTCCTGGGCGCAGGAATATAGAGGGAAATGAAATTGGCGATGAGCTTGCTAGGAAGGGGTCGGCAGAACCGGTTCCAACTGTCCCCTTCTCAGACATTGGTATCCCCTTGGCCGTCGCTAAAGGGAAACTACACATTTTCTCCCCGATAGAAACAGAACGCTTAAGGTGATGGGAGTCCCCCGCCATTCAATTTCCAAACTCATTGCAGTGTTCACTGGTCACTGGGTGGCCGGTACTCATGCGGAGAAGCTTGGAATTCGGTACAACCCCTATTACAAAAGCTGTGGGGATCCTGCAGAGAAAGAGACTGTGGAACACGGCACGTAAGTGCTACTTTTAGTGCACCTGGGGTACTCTAGCCATCTTACCTACCTACCCCTAATCCCCTTAAGTATCTATCCACAATTTAGAAGCGTTGTTCTGGCGTTAAACGATTCATGATGACTTGCCAAACCTTTTTCAACAGAAATTTCAACACAGTTGGCCACTCTCAGCTGTCAAGCCATAGTTAACGATATCGATCGTACTCATGTATGAGAAATTTAATGTTTCTTATCTGAAGCATTTTCGCTTTTCTACCAACTTCAAAAACACATTTTCGTTCTTTTACGTGAATGCATATTTCCAAGCAATGATTTTGAAGACATTTCATGCTATTGGCATTTTACAATCAGCAAATTAAATAAATATTTTTATAATCTTTCCATTTGCTTGTGATTTCAAAAGAAGCCCAGCAACTGTCACTCCACTACATCTCACACTTGCAATAACAGTATAACTCACACATACACACACATATGCTCATGCACACCCACAAAAGTTCGATCAAAGAAATCAATAGTAAAATTCAATAGCACTTCTGTTACAATGGCAGCTGGAGCTACAGCAACAGCAACAGCAGCTACAAAAACACTACCAACAGCAAACATTTAAGTGGCAGCAACCTAAATGCGAATTGGAGTGAATTGAACTGAAATGTCATTGTGATCGCAGTTGATCAGCGCCGCCGTCACCGGCGTCGGTTTTACATGATCGATTTTACTATGACAACTCAACGCGACACGAAGCATTTGTTGTGCATTCGATTGTATGTTTTGTAAGTAGGTTATAATGGCAAATGACAAATGGCATTTGTTGCTGCTGCTGCTGCTGCTGCTGCTCACATTGCGGTGGCGGCTGACAACTTTCAGTTTGAGCAAACATACGCAAAAAATTCGAATTCAATACCGTAATTTACGCATAGTTGTCAAATATTTGTTCACTTTGTGATTTTTCTGACATTTATTTTTTCGCGTTTTTTATTTATTTTATTTTTCTACTTTAAACATTGCAAAGGCAATTTTCTCATTTTAGAATAAAATTCTCAAATCAGCAAATAATTTAAATACGTCGGCTTTGTTTGTTCCTTTTGTTTGTTGGCTTATTTGTGGGCATTGTTTTGCGAAAGTTGTGATCTTGACAAACTGTAAATTTCAAGCTAACAAAGAGATATTCGCAAAACACGAGAGTAGCAATTAGTTACGCTTCACTCAACACGGCATTCCAGGCCTTAAGGGTACCCGGTGGTCTAGAGCACGAAAATTTCACCTATTTTCACGATTTTATTTTTTTTGCCATTAAAAATTTAAAAAACGATGTTTCAACTTTTCAGGCTTATTAGTACGTTTATTAAGCATACAAACAAATTTTTTTTTTTCTTTTGAAACAATATTTATTATTATAAAAATGCCGCTGAAGATGACCCTCTCGAAAAATCGAACCCGAACGGCGTAGATGATTTCGAGACTTCTACTCATCTGAAACACAAAATTCAAGAAGATTCTTAATCAGAAAGAGTGCAGTTATGAACGGCACTAGGACAAATCGGAAAAATTGACAAAATGGCGCACTTTTGAAAAAAAGGTTCGTAAAATCGGGTTTTTTTCACTAGTTTTTTAGTTTAAAAAATAAGAAATTATTTAAATAAAATTATGATTCTAGTTCCGACGATAGCGATACATGTTGTGAACAACATATCCAAATTTCAAGTGATTCGGTTGAATAGTTTTTTTGTTTTCATCCCCGCCGTGCCGAAAAAAGTCGTTTCAAGATAAATGAGTTTAAAGTTTGAGATACAGGAGCGCGCGGACCACTCTCTACCTAAATAATGGGCTGTAGAAGCTATAATATAGGGAATTTGCCCATGAAAATTTGGCAATATATTCTTAAAAGCCTATACTTCCGAAATATTGAAAAAAAAAATCGATTTTTTTAAATTTCTAGACCACCGCGTCCCCTTAACACAAAATAAAAGCTCCAAATTGCCATACTTTTTGTGTTTTAGAAAACTTTACACAGTGTCTGAATATTTAAAAAATCCAAAACTTTTATTTTTTTTAAGATCAAATTGTGTTTCGGGCTAAGAGTGCCATCAAATGTGGGCAAAAAAGGCTGGTGATGCGATCAGAAAGTACCGGGAATGTTTAAATAAAACAAAACACGAGTTAAATTTCAGGCAAATTTATATCCCTCAAAATATGACCCGTCGAAAGCAACACACATCTGCCAACGTTTAACTCAGTCCTCCATGCACCTCTGGTAGCCCGACGAAGAGATGGCCTTCAGCTCCTTCGTCGCATTCTCTTTGATCTCCTCTATCGACTGAAATATCCTTCCACGAAGTGGTAACTTCAACTTGGGAAACAAAACTAAGTCGCACAGGGCCATATCAGGTGAATACGGTGCTTGCATGATGGTATTTACTTGGTGTTTAGCCAAATAATCCAGCACAATTTGGGTTCGGTGCAATTGCGCGTTATTATCATGCAAAATCTAAGAAAGAACGCAGAGCATCTCTTAAACACTTCCAAACGGATAAATAGTGACAGATGTGTGCCTTACAATCCTACCAACATAAGAAAAAAATCCCACGTGCGCGGTTCGTTTAAATTAAACATTCCCGGTACTTTTTGATCCTAGGGTATGGCCTATCCCTCCCAAATATCAACCTCAACTTCACGTGGTACTCCCTCTTTCAAAACTAACGAGGCTCTCATGACCGAGTACAGGCAGGATATAACCTAACCATCCCTGACGGAGGAAATGATGTTGCAAACAAAGCTGGCAGCACGTCTGGGGTCTAAAGCCGACATCTCGGCAGAAGAATCGGTGAAGTTGGCTGATATCCTGCCAAACTTAAACTCAACTAATCAACCAAACTACAACAAATAAGCCTCGGAATAAACAACCCGCTCAAAATTTGATAATCTTTAGCATGAAAAAATAGCACCAGATTTGGAGCTTGGAACAATCGTACACTTTTGGAAACATCACGTCTGCTGAAGTCACCAAATAATTCTTAAGCTATAAACACCTTTTTCTAGCACTCAGTGAAACCAGATGGCCTGAATCTGACTCAATAACAATAAAAGAAGGATTAATCTTCTTCTACTCCGGCAAACCTCGTGGTCAACCAAGATCCAGTGGTGTAGGTCTTCTTTTATCTAATAAAGCAAACGCAGCTCTTTGAGAATGGAAACCTCCTTTCAGACCGCACGATAATCGCCCGATTTCGTTCTCGGTTCCGTAACATCTACCGCATTCAGTGTTACGCACCTACAGAAGCAGCTCCATATTCCTTTCTGTGCTGGACACAAACGTATTCACAAACTCACCCATGTTGGGTCGCGCCTGATCACATTAACGAAAATTAGATTAACCACATCTCGATTAGTCGTACTTGGAGAAGTTCCGTCGAGATACACGCTTGTTTCAGAAACTCAATCCGCTGCAGAAACGAACCGAACTAGAGATCTGTACAGAGTAACGAAAAAGCTGACTAACAGTAAAGCTCAAATCGCTGATAGACCACTCAAAAACTCTTTCGGTCACTTCGTTACCACGACAGGAAAGCAACTCGAAACCTGGGAAAAATATTACATCTGCTTACTCTCTTCTGCACCAATAAACACCTATAATATTTGTGACTGTTCATCGCACAACATAATTAGTTCAATGGAAAACAGCTCTCCAAGTGAGATTGAAATTACAAACGCAATAAAAACCTTGAAAAACCACAAACCAACTGGACTTGACAACCGTGAGGCCGAACTCATAAAAGCGGATTACGAACTCAGCGCGCGCATAATTAGACTATATTAGTAATCGAAGACTTCTGGACAACCGGCCAACTTCCTAATGAGTTAAAAGAGAGTGCTATAATCCACTTACCCAAAAAATGTGATCTTTCTGCTGAGTTCGGTGAGCAAAATAATCGCCCAAATTTTCAATAAATGTTTATCGACGGCTCTTCAACCAAAACTCAGGGCGGCACAGGCGGGTTTCCGGCCAGGCCAATCATGCGTCGACCACGTCAAGAGCATTCGTGTTATCGAGGAGCAATCAGTAGAGTGGCGAACCCCTCTCTATCTTATATTCGTAGACTTTAAAGAAGCATTCGACACGATCCACCAAAAGTGCACCAAGTAGAGCGAAAAAGGCTTTTGACCCTCTGAAAGGTGTTTGGAAATCCCCTGTGATCACTCGTAACACCAAAATTAAAATATTCAACTCTAAAGTCAAGTCCATCCTATTGTACGGCTGCGAAACTTGGAACCTTGCAGCCACAGACTTGCAACGCTTACAAGTATTTGTAAACCATGGCCTCCGTACAGTACTTCGCATCTTCTGACCCAACAAAATATCCAACCAAAACTTATGGGCTATGACGAACCAAACTACAATGCGAATGGAAATGCTCAAAACAACAGTGTGGGTGGCTTGGACACCTTTTAAGAACAGATCCGAACGACATCACCCGTAAAGGGTCGAATTCGATACCTCAACTTTGCTTGGAATAAATTTCAGTGCTACGAGAGTGGTTCAATAAGTGCTCGAGTTTGATGACAGAGGACGTTCCTGAGGGAAGTTAGGTTAGTTTGAATATGGTAGCTATTCGAGTAACACGTGTTTCGTGATTTTCGCTAAGATGGGAAAAGACCAGCCTCGTTCGGTAACTCGCTTTTTTTGAATGGAAAAAAATGCGAGGAGATAAAAGCAAAGTTGATCGCTGTATATGGGGACGCTTCGCCATCTATGACCACAGTTAGATATTGGTTCAACGAACTCAAACGTGGGCGAACATTCATTTTTGATAAGCAGTGACCAGGATGCCCGCCATACGTGGCTACCGATGAAATCATTAAAAAAGTCCACGATACGATTCTCGCTGATCGACGAACGAAAGTGCGCAAAATAGCAGAAGCCATAAGTGTATCGACCGGAACGTAAATTAATATTTTAATGATAAGTTGGCGATGAAAAAATTGTCGGCCCGATAGGTGTCGAGATTGCCCACAAACAACAACAAGTGGATGCGGCTGTTAACTTCGAAGCAATTTAAGCGAGAGCAGAGAGAGCGAGAGGCTCTTTGGAGCAATTAAAGCGAGATCCGAAGGAAATTTTGAGTCGAATTTTCACCATTGATCAAACTTGGATTCATCATTACACACCAGAAACTAAGCAACAATCAAAACAATGGATTTCTCCTCCCCGTCAATCTGCTCCAAAGAAGGCAAGGACAGTGCCATCGGCTGGAAAGCGCATGGAGAAGATTTTTTGAGATGCGAACAGCTTCATCCTCATGGATTTTTTAGAAAAAGAAAGAACGATTTCTTGACAATACTACAGTGAGTTCTTGGACCGCTTTCACGAAAGATTAAAGGGGACAAGGCCGCATTTGGCGAAAATGAAGGTGCTGCTTCACCACGATAACGCAACAGCACATTCATTCGGAGTTGTCGTCGCCAAACTGCGCAAATTGAGTTATGAATTGCTGCCGCACTCCCGTATTCACACGATCTGGCTCCCTGCCACTTTTTCTTGTTCCCTTAACTTGAAGAAATGGCTCGCGAGAAAAAAATTTAATTCAAACGAGGAAGTCATCGCCGAGACAGTGTCATAAGGATATTTTGAAGAGTTCGACAAATCCAATTTTTTGGAGGGGTTACAAAAATGGCCGGAGTGCTGGGAGAAGTGTATATTTCTAAAAGGGGTCTATGTTGAAAAATGAAAGCATTTTTTTTTTAAGAATAGCGTGTTCATTTCTAACACGTGGACTTACAGAAACCTCCTCATAGATCTCAATTATTCTGTATTTTATTTAAATAGAAAATATTTATGTCCCTATTGAGACGCTTTTTTCTAAATTGCATTTAGTTATTCAGTATTCAGCGTTTGTGGCCCTTTAGCTTTTAACACGTTCCCTGTCCCAATACAAAAATGCAAAATTGACCGACAAGTCCAACAAGGTTTTTTGAAAAATTTGTTTTTTTGTAGTCATAGGATAGCTTTAGTAATAATAATAACTAAAAAAAAAAACGGATGTAGGGTATTTCTACCTGAAACACATATGGTCCATGAGCGTAGAGGGACATTTTTGCTTCTGCATGTTCATGAAACACATGTGGTTCAGGGAACTTTTTCTATGCTGACACACATGTGTTAAGGAGGGAGCCTGCTTTAGAGGCTTCAAAAAATCAATTTTTTTTTTTTTGCATAAATGTTTTCCCACGCTATCTAAGAATGTGTCCTCAAAATTTGAGAAGCAAAATCAAAATATTTTCGAAATTACAGAAGAAATTGTGAGCAAGCGTCGAGCAGGTATACGAGCGGCCGGTATATATACAAAAACTTTGAAGCGCGATTTCTCTGTTTTTTATTTTTACGATTTTTCCTAATTGGCGGGAAAGATAGGGAAAAAGTTAAACATCCTGTCGAAACGAGATAACTTTGACTGTATTCGGAATTAAATTCTTTTCTAGTTGAACCTAAAAACCTTAAGAAAGTTATGATTAACCCACTTTTTAAACAATCTAAAGTGAATTTGTTTTTCCAAAAAAACGATTTTTTTTTTAATTAGCGAACAATTGTTGAATTTCCCTTTTTTTTAATTTTCTTGGTTTAACTATACTACACTAAAATAATTTTTTTTTGGGTTTTTGGTTTCAGATGAAAATTACGACCTGCATCTTTCCCGCCGCATGACACATGCACACTGGAGGCGCCTCGGCAAAATGCTTCACCAGGCATAATATGACATATGATTTAATAAAAAAATTTGAGAAGACTGCTGAAATATATAACAATAAAACCTGAAAGTTTCGTTTCAATAGAGTATTTCTTTCCTTCCCAAAAAAATCCACGAAAAAATCGATACTTAGAAGCCTCTAAAGCAGGCTCCCCCCTTAATAGGAATCCCAAACGATTGAGTCAAATTATGTAAGAAAAATGTTGATAAGACATTAAGAGCTAAAAATGCGAACAAAATGTAATTGTTTTTGTAATAAGCTTCTTTTCTTAGAATTTTGAAAAAATAAAAATTTAAAAACAAAATAAACTGAATATATAAATTTCTCTGCCTTTCTAAATCTTCAGTATAATCTTTACTCAGATCTTTCTGCGACGTCAACAAAAGTTGCTCAATCCACAATCGTAATGAACTGTTAATTCGAAATAATAAATTTAAATGTCAATTCAATGGAAACTTTATAACTTGGAAACTTATAGCGATTAGAAAATTAGTCTGGCGGTCATCCTTTGAGCATTTGCGCATCACAGAATCTTGAAGTTTATAAAAGAAATAAAGGGTGTCTTTATTATAAGCATTTAGATTTTTTTTTATAATTTGTAAGCACTAAATAGGGAGGTAAGTAGAGAAACTCATTTAGACCATTGCCGGTCCTTTGTGATACCACAGCAGCAGTTTATCTGCTACACTTCGTTAAACCGTTTTGTTTTAAGTGCAAACCCATTGATCTGGCTGACAATTATATCCCTAAGGGGCCATCAGAATCATTCAAGAGCAATGAGTCAACGTATCTAAACTTAGTGGCATGCTACGCGGGAGAATAACAGAAAAGATGTTCGACAGACTCTTCCTCCCCCTTATACAGTCGAAATGAAGTACGTTGAATCTTTGAGCATGTCGACCTAGAAGAGAGAGGCTTGTGATAAAAGCAAATAATATAGAGACGTTTTTCCTTCCCCGATTAAGTGGCGGTAGACGTCTCATTTTGGTCAAATTCTTTTTGTAGCATTACATGTCAGACTGTCAACCCATGACGTGTTGGCTGAAGTGACTAACTATCATACTTGCACCACGCAGCTTGTAGGTTGAGAGGGGTATGCTTACAATCTCCATACCAAGAGGGAGGCGCGTGGTAATACCCTATTTCGTTACAGTTCCCTGTAATGTCTCTATGCCCTCCCTCTGAAGCTCACCATCAACCAACTAACTGGACCTTATCAGTGTGACTTTAGACCTGAAAAATTCACATTCGAGCAAATATTCACAACACGCCAAGGCTAATACCGATGAAAGGAGAATCGGCGCACTCCATATTTTCATCGATTCCAAAGTTGCATTCGACAGCTCGAATAGGAGTTGCCTATAGTATAGGCCAATAACGACTGCCAGATCTTTAGCATGAGGCCTGCTATTTCGAAAGTTGTACCTCTTGTTTCCATATAAAAATCATTTAACGGTAGTGCGAAATCTCAGGAAATTACATAAGCAAACTTAAACATAGCAAAAAATGCGTTTTTCCTCCTTCTAAGCCGTAATATCTTCTGATTATCAGATTCAAATTTAGATTCAGCTCATCACGTACGCTCGGAAAGTTGTAGTCTAGTTGTTGGTTCTGAAATTCAATTACAATTCGCCAGTCTATGTAAATCTTGTCCGGCTCGGCTTTCCATTTTCAAAGACCTATAACAATATTGGAGGAAACTGATAATCTGGTTGGATCTAACCATCTTCAGTGGGTTACTGAGGTCAACTCAACTTAGTCAGCATTACCACCTTTACGTTGCTGCTGAGCTCCGTGGCTGAACAAGGAACGTTTGACTGCATAGTAGAAGGGCTAGTTATGAGGTATCCTGCAAGATACTAATGCGCTAATTTATTCATTCATTTGTCCATCAGTAGGCTTTTACAGAAATACACCTTCCATGTGCTATGTCATTCACTTTCTTCAGCAGACTTTGCAGCATGCCGCTTTTATCTAAAATCTGTTCAAACAAAGGAAAAATACTTTAGCTCGTTCAAGCTGTGAGAAAGAAAGCGAAACTGTCTTCTACGAGGCGATGAAAGTTTTGGACTAGGCTGAACTTCACTGCGAATTTCTGTTGTGTATTTGGAATTTCTTGTACACAATTTTTGCAGTCTCAGTATGAGAAAGGAATCAGCGGCTCCGTCGTCGGTTCGGTCATGTCGTCTGAATGGATACAAACGCTCCGGTTCTAAAAGTATTCGATACGGTACCAGCTGGTGTTAGCAGAGGCAGAGGACCTTTGCGTTGGAAAGATCAGGTGGAGAAGGACGTGGCTTCACTCTATTTGTTCAACTGGCACCGTTTAGCAAGGGAAAGAAGCGACTGGAGCGCTTTTTAACTTGACCAAAATCGCTTAAGCAGTTATAGCGCCAATCAACAAGAAAAATTATGAAAAATTTAAATTTTTTTCTTGACTCAAATTCGCTTAAGCCTTCGTAGGGCCTTCGCACTTCCAGCGACCGCCTTGTACTGCGTTGAGTGGTGTGGCCACTAAAACAATCCCTCCTCCTCTTCTGGGGAGACTCCCCGCCCGGAACTAATTTCTGCATTGCTTCGGGAGGGCCCAGAATGGCGTACATGACGTGGACCAGTTCTATTCACCCACGTCTGGCTCCACCATATTTGTAACCAGTTTTCTGCTATAGGCTCGTCTTCTTATGTCTCCATCCGTGCAGTGTTTGTGTCTATTGACCACAATTGGTTTCTGCGTCCTCTCCTTTTGACGTACTTGTAAGTATGTTTCATGGCATCGATAGTCTCAATTGCTTCGATTTTTAAAGCATCTGGTACAGTGGAAGAACGCAATATCAGATTTGTTAGTACCGACTTGTTTCCGTGTGATATCGTCGTGAGTCAAACAGTTAGTGCCTCCTTGCTGAAGAGCTCCTACTCTTCAGCCACCCACTCCGCAAATCGGAGGTACTGCATTATTTTTGCTGACTATGTCTTAACAGCGTTCCAGTTATTGATTGATGCATACATGGCTGGTATCACATTGTTCACCTGCAACGGGAGTCCAAGTAACATTTCCAATGTTTGACGTTCGTCTCGGATACGGTTACATTGAAAGATGTCATGCTAATCATCTTCGTTTGTGTTGGAGCAGTGTGGGCAGTAGGGGTTGTCTGCCAGCTTAAAACGGTGGAGATTCGACGGGAAGCATCCGTGTCTGCTGATAAACTATATATATATATAATTGGCGCGTACACCCCTTTTGGGTGTTTGGCCGAGCTCCTCGTCCTCCTATTTGTGGAGTGCGTCTTGATGTTCCACAAATGGAGGAACCTACAGTTTCAAGCCGACTCCGAGCGGCAGATATTTTTTATGAGGAGATTTTTCATGGCAGAAATACACTCGGAGGTTTGCCATTGCCTGCCGAGGGGCAACCCCCATTAGAAAAAAACTTTTTCTTAACCAGTTAACTGTGATTGACGAGTATACTCGTCATGGAGAAGTGGCAAAATTTTGTGTATTGACGAGTATACTTGTCATGCGTATAAATTAGTGACCATTGGCTATTTAATATTGATATTTCACCGACATTCGAACCGACGTTCTCTCTCTGAATTTCGAATGGTAGATACGCACCAACTCATTCGGTCACGGCAGCTGCTGATAAACTGCGTCAGATAAAAATCAACGTCGCCATGTTTTGTGGTCACCCATGGTGCAATTTCAGGTATTATAGCCTATGGGTCCAATGCCCATTGACTGATCGATCCCATCTATGTTGCCATTCTTCTATGGATTGAAGACGTTCTATGGCATTTTCTTCCTTGGAGGGTTTGCTCCGCGTCTATCGAAGACTCATTCCTCGTGCGTGTACATATATCCATAGGGAGTTTTCCGGCAATAACGCAAATCGCGTCGTCATAGACGGTCCCGAATGCGCAAGCGGCTCTTAGTGCATTCCATCGTAACACCTGTGATACGTGTCGTACGTTAGCTGATTTAGCTCCCACCTTTTGCATTGCCTAACGAAAGATGTTCACTACAAAAGCAACGCTTTGCTAGCTCTATAAAAGCACCCTTTATTTTACATCACATCGAAAGCCACAAGTGTAAGCCAATTGAAACGGCAATCTAGAATCTGCTGGAGGTCAAATGTTCAAATAATTAAAGATTGTGTCAATTCGGCGAACTGCCGAGCAGCATTGCTGATAGTTACAAAATTTTAACATCCAAAACATAAGCGCTATTGAGAATAAGTACGTATGTATGTACAACAAAACTTGCAAGAGATGTAAAAGTATTAAGAGAGCAAAAGGGAAGAGAGAGAGAGAGAGATCGAGCAAACGATTTGCCTAATTGGCTAAGTGAGTGGGATTAAGAGTAGCGCCGTGATTGAGTGCTTGAGTAAGCCAGGTTTATCGCGCTCGCTTTTTAGGCCTTCAAGCATTTCTTATAATATACATACTTATGTACATATGTACATACATAATATACATACATACATACTTGACCTCACTGAGAGTGCCACCAAAGAGAAAAGTTAATCTAGGTGTGTACAACAAATATCTACACAACAAATGATTTAAAGCGTAATATTTTATAGAAAAAAAAATTTAAAATAAAAAACGAAACGTGCATTTTAATTGTAAATTTTATTTAAAATATTAAAATTTATTATTCCTTATTATTACTATTTATTTATAATTTTAATTAAAATATTTTTCAAACACTATTTGGTGTAGCAAAAATTTGTTCTTCGTCATACTAACAATTCGAGCGACAGCGGCAGCGAAGGCACTTTACTGCATTGCAATTAATTATAAGTAAATGTCTACCATCTAAACTATTTATTTTGTGTTACCTAGTCATTTTCACGCATGGCTTGACTTATTATTGACCACTTCGCTCAGCAGCGCCAAAACCTGGCCGCCAACAACAATGACGCCACAATGGCGGCTATCCAAGGCCTCAAACTACTCGCTCCATTGCATCCATCTGTGCTGCAAGTGTAGATACACGAACGATAATCCATGCGATCACCTTTGTTCTTCACATAATCACAATAGTTGCCCAAATCCTTTGAGGAGCAGAATCGCTTCGCGCCTATGCCACCCTCATAGCGGCCGATATGCTTAATACAGAACTTGGCATCGTGCACATTCGAGCAATTCTGCGGCTGTATGTCTGGCTCGTCGAAACGTTCAAACCATTCGCCACACTGGAAGGGCGTTTGGGTGTCGGAGGCATCACAGACGTAACAATTGATAGCCAAGGCAGTGCCACACAACGCAGTGCAGATAACCAAAAGTTGGAGGATAATTCTACTCGTACATGACATTTTTTATGTTTGTGCCTTTTGTTTTTAATTCAGCAGGAAAAAAATCTAAGAATTTATAGTTAAACAGCAGCAGCAATCGAACAATACTACTTCAAACACAAACAAAACACTTCACAATAACAAAATAGAAAACCAAATTGTTACGAAACTTTACTAGAATAAACAAAGCAACAGCTCTGTAGGCAACACACAACTCGTGTGCAAGTGGACGGACACAATGGCCACAGTGATGGAGTGTAGTAAACGTCAACAGTGTGCCAGCCAAATGTCAAAACGAAATGGAGAAATCCACAGTAAAACAGACAACTGTCAGCTTGGAACTGACATTTCTGGCCATTTGCTTTACACCTTCGTACGTATATTGGCCGATTAACTCTGTTACTCCCTGCTTGTCACCAGAGTCTCCCTTTGCTTAGCACAGGTCTCCCTTTGCTTGGCTTAATTCTGTTTTACTTGCCTAGTTGCTGCGGTTTCTACTCAGTCATGCATGTGTGAATGTGTTCCACTTGCTTCTCCTGCCATAACAAAAACGCATATGTGTGTTTGTGTGTATGCAAGCAGGTCAATATAAAAACCTGACTCTCACTCTTAGCTTTGACGACACACACCAAATTCTCTCATTGGAGGTTGCTTTTTGCTCTGAGCGGCTTGTGTGTTGATTGTTCGTGTGTGTGTGTGTGTTGAGGTTTGGCTTAATATTGTAAATATTATATTCGTACGAGTAAAAGTTATAAATAAAAAATAAGTAAATAAATATCAATTATCGGTAGGGATGCATGTGCAACACTCTTTCCAGCGTTTGGGAGGGCGTTCGAGCGGCCTCGACATTGCATATTTAGCCAACCTATTGTGAGGCATGCGTAGCACATGATTTTTCCACTCCCTTCTTCGTCTTCAGCTACTCCTGACAATGTCTTGCGTGTCACATATCCCTCTAATCTCTTCGTTTCGCATACGATCTCTGCGAGTATGTCCTGTAATTGATGGCAAAGTTGCCATCTCAACATTGGTCATTGCTTGTTGAGTACAAAAAAGTACAGCAAGTCGACGCAGTACAACAAAGCGTAGCTTCACAGACAGAGGCATTAGAAGGCAAGCCTATAGCATGAAACTGGCTACAAGCATGGTGGACCCAGGCATGGGTGAATGGAATTCTGGGCTGGGATTGTTTTAGTGGCCACACCACTCGACGCGGTATACGACGGTCGCTGTAAGTGCGAAGGCATTTTGAACAATACCTCACCCACCAAACAAAAAAAACAAAAACAAATTGCTTGTTGTGTTGTAGTTGTATCTGCACGGGTTTCAACTGCATAGGTTAGTATGGTCGAACGCATGTTTTATAAATTCGGACTTTGACTTTTAAGCTGAGGTGCTTATTTCGTCATATTACATCGCGTAAGCATCCTGAAATTCATGGTGCTTTATTCATGCGGTTGTTTACAGCAGCTGTTATCTCGTCCATAATCAGATTGAATAGTGTAGGACTTAAGCTGACGCCTTGTCTTATCCCTATTGCCACCGGTATTGGGGTTGGTATTTCATTATTAGTCTTGTCTCATGGTGTACTATTCCGAAAACACTATGGCCTCAATACGATAGAAACAGAACGCTTAAGGTGATGGGAATCCCCGGCCATTCAATTTCTAAACCCATTGCGGTATTCAATTGTCACTGGGTGATCGGTACTCATGCAGAGAAGCTTGGAATTCCGTATAACCCCTATTGCAGTAGCTGTGGGAATCGTGCAGAGGAAGATACTGTTGAACACTTTCTCTGCAAATGTCCGGCTCTGGCAACTAGGCGCTTGAGATTCCTTAGCGTGCCCTTTGAGGATAACTTGAAGAAATTTTCAGCCTAGATCCTTTTTCTTTCCTCCGCTACATCAACAGCACTGGATGGCTCTAGACGGTTTTGCTCTCCCCTAAACGTTTTCATAGGTAGTGGCCCACATTATGGTATCAAAACGGCACGTAAGTGCTACTTGTAGTGTACTTGGGGGGTACTCTTGCCATCTAACCTACCTACCTACCTTGACAGAAGTGGTGTTTTCGGATTTGAGATTCCATTCGGTAAACGTAACAAAGCTGGTTGTTTATATTCAATAGTCTTTTCGATGAGTTGGCGCAAGATAAAGAGGGCATCTACTGTCGAAATGTTCCGTCTGAATCCTTGTTGTTCTTCTGCAATGCCAGTTTCCGCAATATAGTCAGCTGGTATTTTAGTAAAAAGTTTTAGCACGGAGCTAGGCAAGGTAACTAACTCCCTTATAGTTGTCTAGCAGATTCTTTTCGCAGAAAGAACGCTTTAGAAAGCGTTTAGCTGTGCTTCCAGGCTGAAGGGACTGTGCGAATTCGCAAAATGGGGTTAAAAAATCAGCAAGACCGAAAAAAGACTTCCTCCACTGTACTTTATAATTTGATTTGCAATTTGATCTGGCCCCGGGGACTTTCTATTTCTAAACTTGGCGGTACTACGTTCTACGTCCTCTTCCACTTATGTTTTGTGTGTTTGTTGCTCTGATTTCAAGGTCTTCTGATGCTGTATTTTATTAAGCTCAAAATTTATGTAGGCACATATTTACACGCACCGAAAAAAGTATTGGCGGTGTGTATATGCATTTTCGTATTTATTTAAAAAAAATTATTTTTTATTTTTAGAACACTACAACTTAGTGTTATGTTATTTATTAAAAAATTGATCAACTTTTTGCGGAAAAAAATTCTAAATTAATTCCAAATATTTTTTTTTTTTTTGAAGAAAAAGAAGATTTAAATCAAAATGTCAGAAACATCTCAATGGTGCCGTCACACCAATGGAATGTGGGGCACGCTCCCACTAATACTATAGCTGTCCTCCCACCTCGACTAATTCTACCCTGGGACCACAAAAGTATAACATCTGGATAGAGCCGCGTTTATGTATGATACGAAGACACAACAACTATCTGCGTCAAGGTTCCTCTCCTGTAGGCATATGAGGTTATACGCCGTCGATAGTCCCAATTACTTCCACTGTGTTTATAGGAAGTTCTAAAGTAAAGGAGACATCGGAAAAGCTGCAGTTGTGTTATATTAACCCACTACGGTCTTATCTTCTGTACGATATTGTTTTGAGTGTTTCACTCAAAAGTCTGTGCTTGTCGTCGGTTCGTCAGAAACTAACCGCCTTCGCTGCTGCTGCTGCAACTGTTGCTGCTTTACGCTCCCAATCGTCGAAGTCGCGTCATGATCTCACTTGCGAACGTTTGGGCTGCCTCCGCCTTACTGCTAGTTGCGCACATATCTCGTATGAGGGTGCTGAAGGACGGTTGATGACCCAGCGCTTGTTTGAGAATAGCTCTTTCCTCCCTAAAGCGGACGCAATAAAAAGTCACGTGTTCTGCGCTTTCGTCAGTATTCGGGCAGTTCGGATAGAAAGCGCTGTCTGCCAGCTTAAAACGATGCAGGTATTCCCGAAAACAGCCATGTCTGCTGAGCAACTGCGACAGGTGATAGTCGGTGTCTCCATATTTTCTTAGTAGCTACTAATCAACACGTGGTATGAGTTTGTAGGTCCAACGCCCGTTTTGTGACTGATCCCACCGCTGCTGCCACCAGCCTATTATCAGCATTCGCTCAGTAGCTTTTTGTACTGGTGTTAGCCGTGCTCCCTGCACGTTATAGAGCCGATTTATTTCATCTACCAAGAGCTTCAGAGGTAGCTTTCCAGCTACTACACATTTTGCATCATCAGTCGCCGTTCTGTACGCGCAAGCTACATGCGGGTGACTCCCGTAGATTCGACTTGTTGACCCCCGCCTGGGCTGGTGCACATACGTGCAAAGTTGCGAGTGCCTTCTAGCCACGGCTAGATCGGGGACGCTCGAGGAAACTTCTAATGCTGACAAAGCCGTAGCTCACGAATTTGGTAGGTGTCCTTATCGGGCATTGTCTGTTAGGTTTCTATTCGCAGAAGCTTGTGATTGCTTCAGGTTCTTTCTGCAGAACTGTCTGGAGAGCAGGTGGAATTATTTTACCACCTTCCTCTCAGCTGCCCGTTCTCGTAGAACAAAGGTCCAGGCATCTGGGCTCTCACTTTTTCGTTACACCTGCGGATCTTACGGGTTTAAATATCACAAAGCTGGCCAAATTCATCAGTAGTAGTAGTAGTCGTAAATCACCACTATTGGTCGTCATCCTATAATCCAAAGACCCTTCATCGTTTTTTTCCACCTGTTTGGTTCTTTTCGAATTTAGAATTTTGTCAAACTCGGCCCTGGTTGTTTGGTTGATTTGAGTGGTGATTGTTGCCGAATCAAGTGCCTGAATTGCAGCTTGGCTAACCGAAAGCATAGCGATATTAGCCTTAAAAGAGAAATCTGCGATTAGTAGCCTACAGGCTTCCCCAATTGCCAGTACTTCCGCCTGGAAGACACTGCTGGTATTAGGGAGACGCACAGATTTCTCAATTTTAAGTCTATGAGAATATATACCAGATCCAATACCACAATCCATTTTACTGTCATCTGTATAGACTGTAGTATCGTAGTTGTTTAGTGAGAATCCCTTATTCCATTCCTCCTTAGGTGGGAAGAGAGTGGCAAAATTCCTATTGAATGTTATCTTCGGACGATGTAGTCAGACCTCACCGAGGTTAACTGAGTTTGCCGCAATAGTAGTCGGCCCTTCTACAATAGGAAAATTTTTTTGAAAAATAACAAAATGGCGGACTTTTGAAAAAAAAGGTATGTTTTTTCGGGTGGAAATCAGACTGTAGTATGGAAAGTTAGGGCTGAAAAGAAACGAAAAAAGCTCCTGCCAAAATTGCAAGCCTACAGAATAATAATCAGTTTAACTTTTGTGTTTCAGATGTCCTGAAGAGCCAAAATCCTGTTGATAAGTCACCTATCGTTTTTTAAGACTCTTACTTTTGAGCCACACTACTACAAAAAATATGCCAAAAAAAATTGTTTTTGTATACTATTTGATGTCAATAATAACATACTATAAAATCAAAACGATTGCATTTTATTTTCTTAAAACAAAAATTCCTAAAAAATATCTATAAAAACTGAGTATTTGACCATCTTATCCTAAGTAAAACAAAATTTACATGCAATCGAACTGTTCTCGCATGCCACATATTTCAAGCACGCGACCATGTCAGATCGGCCTAAATGGTGCATATCAAACCTTCTCCTAAGGGGTTGCCAAATACAAATCTACTTTTATATAAGAATAGCCTCTATAAATCTAAAATACCGTACATTGTTTTATAAGGCAGTTGTTACACATACATGTAAACTGTATACATACAAATATATTGCATTAGTAGTTGTAGTGGTAACGGAGTTAATAAAATATACGAAAGTCGTGTGTATCCACCGGTAGAACAACTGCTTAAACAAGCGTTAGCAATATTTGGCAACTTGTTGCTGCCACATGTAATCGCTTAGGCTCTTGGACCTGTTTTACTCAAATGGCACACACACACACAAACACATACTCAACCGCCTATTACTATTCTGCTGCTTCTAAGTGTTGGTGTCAGTCATCGTAGTGCCGGCCAAAGAAGTGTGACGGAAGGGCTGGACGTGTAGTCTACAATACCAGATTTTTCGTCTTTTTGTCTACGTATTTAGTTTTGTCTTTTATTTATTTGCCTTCCTACGTGACTGCACTGACATTCCTCGCAAACAGAAGTAACAAAAAACACGCACAGCCCAGCGAAAGACAACTGTTGAATGTTAATCGTTTTTGTACACATTTGGCCCATCGAATAGGTTTACCGATTGGTATTTATTGATTTCGTTTCTGTTTTGGTCTAAAGCATACGGGTCTGCTACGTTACAACTACACCTCGTAAACTGTGTATTTTGGAAAAACAGACAGCACCAGTAGATTTTACACGCATGACTTCATAGGTTTGTGTTCATATAGAGTTTGCTGCAAGACGAAGGGAAGTTTGGTGAATTGCATTTAAAAGGGTGTACATTTAGGAACTTTGTCAACTAAAGTGTTTTTCAATTGGAGCGGGTCGATTTTGGCGCCCTGTGGCAGCCATTTTGTTTTGGTGACATCTGTCACATCTTTTGTTTATTATTCAGTTGTTTATGCCAAATCATCATGGCAAGTTACACGATTGAACAGCACGTTCCAATGATACAACTTTATTGTCAAAATGAGTGTTCATTAACGCAAACGTTGCGCGCATTGCGCCCATTTTTCGGTAGACGTGGTGGCCCTTCCAATTTCTTATGGCCCAAATTGAACCATATGGACCTAGACGACATGTGGTTCCAGCAGGACGGCGCTACGTGCCACACAGCAAACGCCATTTTATTCCATTTCAACATCTACCCGCCCTTATTGAAAAACCCTTTAGTAATAAACCAAAGCATATATGAACCACCCTGTATAAGTAATGAAAGTCATAGACACAGCAAACGCCATTTTATTCCATTTCAACATCTACCCGCCCTTATTGAAAAACCCTTTAGTAATAAACCAAAGCATATATGAACCACCCTGTGTAAGTAATGAAAGTCATATTGTATAATTCCAACTTGCCGTCTACTTCTAAGCAAGTAAAGAAATATGGTTTATTTCAAGTTAAAACGTGCGCCGGGTACAAAAAGTTCTGATTCATTGTGACATTAATTTTTCCTGTATAAAATTCCATACTTTTGCTTGCTTTTGCGCTTTTTGTTTTTTACATAAAAAATTTGGTTATCAACAAGATGGTTTCAACTTTTTTTGATTATTCCAAACTATTGCCATAGTCGAGTGGGTTTGTACGTAATTACCACTCGGTACGTTCGGGTCTACTGTGGACATGAAATATGAAATTATGAGAAAAGAGTTTTCCAATTACGGTCCATGCTCGCCGTTTTGATGGCATTATGAGACCTGCAACACCTCTACTGCCAGCCAGAGCTGTTGATGTAAAGGAGAAGATTGGTGGATTTGGGTTGGCGCACTGCCCCAGGCTGTCAGAGAAAGGAGCTCCCAGTGACCTTAGACGTCTAGCTGCCAAACCCGAATATTTACAGAGAAAATGCCCTACAGTCTCCTTCTGTCGTCACAGCTTCTGCAATGGGGTTAAATGGTAAGCCTAGCTTTTCTAGTTTGTAAATTGAAAGGCTTGGAGTTCCCGTCTGCTGTACTGAGTCCTTTGTCTATTATCATTGGGCCATAGAAATTTGGAAATATCACACGAGGAAATGGAGCTCCACCTGTTCTGCCCTTTCCTGAGAAATAAGTTGTGAATTCCCTTTTAACAACAGTCCGGGGGATGCCGATGACCGGGTCGGAGGTCTCTCAAATCAATTCAGGGGTCGACTTCCTGGCAAGTTCTTCAGCAATTTCATTTCCTTCCCATCTCCTGGAACCCAATTCACAAAAATGTTACCTGCGTACCCAAGAGATTTGATCTCCTCCTTACAGGAGTTGACTAGTTTGGATCTGCACCATGGCGTCGTTAAAGCCTTGATCGCGACTTAACATATCTCATTCGCTCCCACGTTCCCTAAGCATTTTGTTTGCGTGTAGGATCGTAAAGACTTTCGCGTGAAAAATACTAGCAATATAGGGAATTTTAAGGAAATCAATAAGTTGGCTGGATAGAGAAAACTCCTGCTCCGACTCCCGATAAATTCTTAGTGTCGTGAGTGAAAACAGAGGTACCAGCTATCTCTATTATTTGACGATTGCAGATTCAACATAAAACTGTAGGCGGCTCCACGTTGTAGGACAATTTCAAGACACTCAACATAACTTAGCAGAATCAAAATCCTAGAACCCAACCGAGTTTATTCACAGGGTTGCCCATATTCGACGGACCCGACGGATTTCAATGACTCTTTGGGCCCATTCCAATCGACGAGGCTTGTCCGCAGGCAACAATCTTTGCGTCAATTGAATCTTATACGGGAATAAATACAAATCAATGCGGATAATTCGTTGTAAAGTGGTTAGAGCAATGCCCAACTGCTGAGAACGGCGATTTTGGGATGTCCTTGGCGACGCCTTGGTCGGTTTTGATTTGGCCTCTTTGGATTAGAAAGAGCATCACCAGTCGAAAAACTTTCGTACAAACGTTTAATGGTGTTCGTAGAAGGCGCACTTTTCACATTATTTAATTTTTTATACGCACGTTGAGCTTTCACATTTGACTTCTTTTGTTGAATGTAAATTTCAACAATGTAAAAATCTGCTTGGACTGACGCTTCCAACGCAGGGTTGCCAGATGGGTCCGTCGAATATTGGCAATCCTGTATGAATTTAAACCATTCAGGGACCCACTCAAGCTAGCCCAAAAATTTCATAGCAATCGGTCCAGCCGTTTAAGAGGAGTTCAGCTTCATAGCCATACGAGTATTAAGCAGAACATTTCTTAAGCAACACATATACCGGTACAGGTACGGGTACAGATATAAGCTTGTGATAGCACAGCTACGAGTATTCGCAAAAATTCTACACCAAAATGAGATCAAACCTCTCACAATGTGTGTGATGTATGAAAAGCGTAAATCACTCCAATTTATTTTACGCCAGCCGAAAAGGTTACGGGAAGAGCGGCTGTAAGGCGATAGGGAAGAATAAAAAATGTCTCACCGCTTCTGTAACTTTCCCCGCTTTCGCGCTCAAAAAAGTGACAGAAACTTAGTATTATATTTCCGAAATATTGATTACTTGTGTCGAATATTTGAAAACATGCCTCTGAAATCAAATTATGGGAATAAAAGGATAAAAGAGAAACGTAGCAGATGATATCGATATTAGCCGAGCTCTTCCTGTGATAGAACCAAAAATCGTCAATATGGTTTTGAAAACCTAAATATGTTGGAGGGATACTATCATACAAGTGATTCAAGTATTTTGGACAGTGTTGTGCGTATTTGAAAATAAATCAAAAATTTGTAGGATTTCAATTATAAAACTTTCAGAAATTACTGAGCATAGTCTCAGCTATTAAAATTAGAAAAAAAACTGTCTTTCAAAAATAACCAAACAACTGTTATTCCCAAAAATATTGAAAAAAATAACTAAAAAACATTAAACAATCTGAGCGAGATCTTTTTGAAAAATGCCTAAAAATATTGACTAAGAGGACTAAAAACCCTTCTTCCAAAAAATTTTGAGCACTGAAATTAGTTTTTGAAATTACTTTAAAACCCTTAAAAATGTATAAAAAAATTACTAACAAATAAGTTTTGTTTTGACAAATGTTTCTTTAAAGGTAAACTTTTTGATGACCAAGAAAGCCTTCTTCGCAAAAATTACTAAAAAACGTCTTCCAAAAAATTTTAAACACACACAATTAATTTTTGAAGTTACTCAAAATCAAACATCAAAAAAAAAATTTTTTTTTTCGATAAATTTTTTGATGGCCAAGAAAACTTTCTTTCCACGAATGTTTCAAAAAATTACTAAACAAAACTTCAAAATTAATATAAAACAAAAGTTTCAAAAAATTATTCCTAAAAGGTAAAAAAAAAAATGACTAAAAACAGTTTAAAAAATCAGTTCCATATCTTTTTCAAAAATTACTAAAAACAATTTCTTCCCAAAAATATTGAAAAATTGACTAAAAAACTTTTATCCCAAAAAATTTGGAACACAAAAACTTTGTTTTGAATTAATTGAAATGACATAGAAACTCTTAAAAATATTAAAGGAAAATAATTAAAAAATTCTTCTTCCCAAAAATGTTGCAAAAAAAGACTAAAACAATCTTCAAAAAAATAAATTTTTTTTGGCAGTTTTTTCTTAAAGGTAAGCTTTTTGATGACCCAAACGAGTTCTTCTCAAAAATGTTGCAAAAAATAAAAGAAAAAACCCTTCAAAAAAATTAATTTTGACGTGATATCGTCTTATAATTATAATTATAATTCGATGTAGCCGGCTGCACGCACCAAAAAATGCGTCGTTATGTTATGTTATGTTATGTTATGTTGTTATGTTATGTTATGTTATGTTATGTTATGTTATGTTATGTTATGTTATGTTATGTTATGTTATGTTATGTTATGTTATGTTATATTATGTTATGTTATGTTATGTTATGTTATGTTATGTTATGTTATGTTATGTTATGTTATGTTATGCTATGTTATGTTATGTTATGTTATGTTATGTTATGTTATGTTATGTTATGTTATGTTATGTTATGTTATGTTATGTTATGTTATGTTATGTTATCTTATGTTATCTTATGTTATGTTACGTTTGTGTAAATGTAACTTGATCAATTCCATTGCGATTCCATTTACCTCCTCTATATCCATACAAAATATCTATCAAACAAATAAAATTAAAATTTTCTTTTGAAAAATGCAACAATTCCATCAGTATTTTCTTATGACGTTGTGACGTTAAACTATCGTCAGTAAACCGACTTTACAGACAACCTCTTTTTTTCGAAAAATTTGTTTATCCAAAAATTTGTTTAAATATTAAAACGAACCGAAAATATTTCACTTTAAAAATATTTAAACGAACAGAAGACATTTCACTCAAAAAACTCTTTATATAATTGTCATCATTGAATAAATGTCAAAATAATTCCATTTTTTTTTTTTAGTTTTTATTTTTCAATCACAGCTTCAGCCTACAATTAAACCAGGTTTTAGGAGAATCGACGACAATGTCCTAAATACTTGGAGCATGCCACACGGAATGTCTCCATTGGCTGGCAGTATAGATTCCTGCAGGGCCAGTCAAGTTATGTCAGTTATATTCCACAATAGAACCGAAAGTTTTTTCTTTCCAATGAAACAAAAATCATTTAGATTAATCACCTTAAAAATGAAACCAACCTCGAAGTACAGTTAAGGAGTGAATGAATGTATAATCCACCATTAATCGGAAAGTATTCCTCGCTCTAATAAGTAAAGTAAGAGTCTTTGAAAGACGATTTTTATAGTATTTTT
This sequence comes from Anastrepha ludens, assembly GCF_028408465.1. Classification (NCBI taxonomy): domain Eukaryota; kingdom Metazoa; phylum Arthropoda; class Insecta; order Diptera; family Tephritidae; genus Anastrepha; species Anastrepha ludens. The sequence continues at coordinate 18,285,879 of NC_071499.1, forward strand.
AACGGTTTTTTTTGGTATTTAAAAAAAAAGAACCAACCACACGCACACCCAAAGGTATAGGGTATATAAAACCAAATACATACTTATATATTTCATGCACTTTTCGCTGCTTATCTCGCAACAACTGCTGCTGCCTGCTTTTCTTCCCTGATTGAACGAAATCTGTGTTGCTCACTTGAATGTATTGGTGTGGCTGAAGACAGATCGCGTGGCCGGTTCTGTTCATGATTTTATACACGAAAAGTTCAATAAACTATCTAAACGAACGCCATGTACAAAGTTTTCTTGTTTCGATTTTCTTAGAATGCACACACACACATATGTATGTGTGCATACATGTAAAGATGAAAATTATACCTATTACAACGTATGTATGTATGTATGTATGTGTGCTGTGAAAGCTGCCATTTGTTGTCACTTGGGCGCGTGCAGCATCTAACGTTCGAAAGAACTCTTCCAAGAAGCATCTGGGTTGCTGTTATTGCTGGCTTTGGAGTTTGGCGATTGTCTCCGATTGCCATTGCCGGGAGTTGTTGCTGTTATTGTTGCTATTACTGCAATTGCAGCTACAATTGGCCGTGGGTGAATCTTGTTTTTCTTGTTTTCACTCAATAGGTACTTTTTGGTTTTTTTTTTGCTTCTTCATATTCATGTATGTGTTTGTGAATATGTGCTTCCATGCAAACATATGTGTACATATATACATACATACATACATACTTATACATACATACTTACACATACACACACACACCCATACCTATATTCAGTACAGCGGCGTTACATCTTTGCTGGCCATCGTTTGACAATTCCTTTGTTTTAAGCAATTTGGAGTTTTCGCTTGCCACGCCACTGTACACTGAGTCGAATATGAACGTTTATTTGTTGTAATTGCTTTTTATTATTCAAAATACACACCATTTGTGCTGCCGCACCGATGAGGTTCAAATTCATCACAATGCAGCAGCCTGCATATGCGGACAGCCACATCACACGCGATACATATATACACATGCACATACATACATACATACATACACACATACATACATACACACATACATACATACACATATGTATTTCACTTTGAATTCATCCCGAGGGCTCATCAACAACAACAGCACATCAACAATCAGCCCTGCAGTTGGCCAGCCACGCCGCAAGCCTTCTTGCTTGCCTTCTACAGCATCTCGTTTGGCTTGGTTTGTTTTTTCCCTTACTATATGTCCTCCGTCTATCCGGCTGTCTGGCTTTGCGTCTGCGTACTTTGTATTGTACTACTTCTGCATTGCATGTGGCAAGTTCATTTGTATACGCGAAACATGTTGAAGCATACCCATGCTCATGTGGGTATACGTTGCCCCCACTTCCGTTGCAAGCATTACTGCTAATCGTGTTGTTGTTCGTGCGCTTATAATTTACTTTATGCTCGATATGCTCATTCATGCAACATTTTAATTCTTGTTTATTGCATCTGCTGTGAGTTCTGCATTTTTGTTGTTCTTTTTTTTTTTTGTTTTATGCATCCGTCATTGAAGTGAGAGGGGAGTTTCGAGAGTAGAATCGACTCAACAGTTCGAATTTATGACGCAAGATGGCATGGTGGAGAGTGGAGTGGATTATTTGGTGAGTTCTGAAATGTTAGCTGAGTGAAACTTGTGAGTGATATTTCGTGAGTGACATTATTTTCTCGATGTTTCTTTGTAAGTTTGTATCACCTTTTGCGTCATGTATACCTTTTTGCGTCATGTTCTCCTAGAATGGGTCTTCAGGTGATGGGACCAACAGTTTTACGTCGCCTCCAAACGGTAGATGGTTTATTACGAGAAACTTTTTCATGACAGAAATACACTCGGTGGTTTCCCATTGACTGTGGAGGGGCGACCGCTGTTAGGGAAAACTTTTTTTTAATTGGTGTTTCGTGCCCGGGGTTTTGAATTCGTGCAGTTTCGAATGATAGTCACGCACCAACCCATTCGGCTAAAGCCTTAACCGCGCTTTTTAATCTTTTCCGACAATATAAAGTATTCAATAGGGGTATTCAGACCCAGTGCAGTAACATTACATAGATTTATTGGCGGTTTGCATTCGACCATTCCCTTAAGATAGAGTTGGGTTGGACTGAGCGTAGGTGCCTTTCTGCTGCCTGCAAATTTCCGAGATGTCTCAACTTTCTCCGGATAAGGTGCATTGGAACATCCGGGGATTAGTCGTAGAAACGGCAAGAACCACTAATCCATATCCCAAGTATGTGCAGATGACTGCGCAGTCTGCAATGTCCTGTGAGAATACATTTTCAGTTCATCAGAGAGTTATGAGATTTCTAAACTTTTGGTTGAACCCCCCAGTAAGGATTTTGCCTGGCGTTTTTGGTGCCAGCTAATCTCCCTTAGCCTTAGCACTTCATTCCTAAGCTTCTACTTGATGGTGTGTTGTCCCGTAGCAAGGAAGGGCTCGCGTCCACTTAATGACGAGGCCGCAAGCTTTCCTGTCAATGCGTTCGCTACTTCGTTCCTGTATTCTGAGACCCAAATGAGTTGGGTGCGACTATGCCTACCTAACATATTCAGTTTATTGATACACTCAAGGACCTATGAGCACTTAATCTGAGAGGACAATTAGGCCTTGGGTGTCTTCGAGCCTTCTGTGTACCTGTGCAGTGTACACTCCTGAAGTTTCCTTTGAAATGCAGGTCTACTACAGTTCACCTTGTCGTCCAGTTCAATTCTGAACTTCTTTTTTATGAATTTAATGATTCAACTTTGAGTAACTGGTCACCTCTGAGTAACTGGGTAAGGAGGGGCTGTAGGCTCAGTAATTCGTTGTGCTTAGATGGCATCACTTTTCCTTTACCGAAGATTTCTGATAGGAAAGACTTGGAGGAAAATTTCCAACTTTTAGTAACATTTAAGTCGGTAGCACGGTAAACTTTTTAAGTCTGGTCATTCTAATACTTAAAGCAGCAGGCTGGATAATTGGCAAATGGTGACGAGGATATACGATCAGGGTCTGCAGTATCTGCCAAGCTGCTCCGAAGGCCCTAGAAACCGCTCGTATTTCTTCAAACATAGTCCACGAATGTAAATTGAGGCTAGACTTCGTTACAAGTTTGAATGAGCCTTGGCTTATATAGGTGCAGCGACACTATGAGGGTTAAAGGCAACGAACTGGCCATTTAATTAGCTAACTGCGTTTACTTGGAGCGTCCAATTGGAACAGATCATAAATAAAGCTCATGCGAGCCGTTGGTGCAGTATTGACACCTGCAAACAAACCAAGTGCTTCCTGAAAGGGATGGCAGGATGGTAACGAAATTTCACCATAGGCAGAGAAGAAGCAAACAACGAGCCCTATAGGGCACAATCAAAAGGATGATCCACTGTGCAGATCTTGTTTGAGGGATGAGAATAGTACGTAAACCGTAATCTCATTTCTCAAGACTTAGATGCTATATGTTTGAATTGGATGTATTAGTGAAATAGTTGAAGTTTCAGTATGACACTTCCCAAGTAAAGAGCCGTTTTGGTACCATTATGAGACCTCCAACAGGCAGATATCTCCAGGCAGCCAGGGCTGTTGATATAACGGAGAAGATTGAGTGAATTTAGCTTCGCGCGCTGCCTCAGACTCTCGCAGAGAGGAGCACCCTAGTCTAGTTGCCAAAAAAGAACGTTTACAGAGAAAGTGCTCGACAATCTCCTTCTTTGAAAGGTCCCCACAACTTCTGCAATGGGGATTAAATGGTATACCTAGATTTTACGCCGATTGTTCAATGACCGGCACGCAGAGCCACGAGTTTGGAAATTGAATGACGTGGAGTTTCCAAGGCTTTCTGCGTGCTTCATTTATTGTTCTGATGTGAAAGGCTCCATCTTTTCAGCGCTTTCCTGAGAAGTAAGTTGTGCAATTCCTCCTTAACAACAGCCAGAGGGATGCCGATGGAACCCAGCTCAGAGATATTTTACCTGCATACCCAAGAGATTTGATCTCCTCCTTACAGAAGTTGACTAGTTTGGATCTGCATCATGGCATCGTCAGAGCCTTGATTGCTGCTTGACTATCGGAAAAATAAATATTAATATTGGCGAGCGAGGGGCTCCCACGTTCCCTAACCTTTTTTATGCCTGCACGATCGCACAGACTTCTGCCTGAAAAACACTAGCAATACTCGGCAATTTTAACGAAATAGATAAATTGGCTGAATTACAGAAAACTCCTGCTCGAAAACCCTATTCCATCTTGGAACCGTCGGTGAAGACAAAGGTACCAGCATTGGTGCAGATTTTTCTCTCGCTCCAATTCTGTTCTCCAGACTTAGATGATGCATTTTTGAATTGGATGTATTGAGAATGGACAGCTACTTTTCTTTTTTAAGAAAAAAATCTGTAAAGTTTTAGTCTTTTCCTCTATCTTTTTAATCCTCTCTCTGGGCAATATTGCTTGAGTGCTTAGAGAACTTTGGTCATCCACAATTCCATTCCATTTCCGAATACCGAACGGTAACGAACTCCTCTCGAACTCCTCTAGTATACAACGTTTGATTGTTTTTATATTGTTTTTATTATCTCATTAGAGAGAGTCGACTCAATAAGACGAAGGGAGTCAGTTAATGCTATCGCAAAGAACCTTCAACCGAAAAATATCAGATTTTGTTATCTCAAACTAATTGCACTTAGATAAAGACGCCCTAATATGTAAATCAACGGGAGGACTACTGTTCTTGTGGATAACCTCCTGCAGTATGCATTTACCCAACGAATTAAGAATGATAAGAAAACGAGGTCTGCTCTGCATGCCGATTCCTTTTAAAAAGCAAATCGGTACAGTTCTTTCTCCTTCTGGAGAATTCGTATCAACGCAGGCCTCCGACTAGACTTGTCTTATCTTATGGCAATGAAAAGAAGGACAATAACAACATCCGATGAAAGGGTCCTTGGAGTCTTCAAAGAAATCCTCTGCTGTAATGTCATCGACCTTTAATCTCTACGCTTTGGCTACAACGAGTACTGCAGAGGTTGGAAGAATGAGCTGTATGAGCATTTCACAGCCATCGAACTAAGAGGATGTAAACCGAAGCGGATTCTTATAAGGTGAAGTTAATAAAGCAGCTGATTTGCTTTTTTCTTGCGATTAGGTTATTTGAATGTGAAAGAAACCTAGGTTTTTGTTGTTGCTTTGTTTGGTTGTTTCAATTCTGTTGCAAAATATGTATAAATGTTTTGTTTTTGTAATAGTGACTTACAGAACTAGTTTGTTTTAGCCGTGAAAGAGACATCCTTTGTTGAAGACGGACCAAATCCCTATAAGTGGAAATAAACCTTAGATGGCGTAGGCCAAACTTCCAACTTCGTTGGGAGATTTCAAAATTTTTTCCGATAGTCAAGCTGCGATCATGCTTCCGACGACGCCATGGTGCAAATCTAAACTGGTCAACTCCTGTAAGGAAAAGATCAAATATTTTGGGTGAGTAGGTAACATTTCTCTGACCTGGGTTCTTAGGAACATAGAAAGAATTGAAATTGCTGATGAGTCTGCCAGGAAGGGGTCAACTGGATTGATCTCAGAGGTCTCCCGTCCGGCAACCCTTGACTGTTGTTAGAGGGGAACCCAATCTGGCACTTTCCAGATAGCACTAAAGCGCCGTTTTCATACCATTAAGAGACCTCCAACAAGCAGATATCGACAGCTAATCAGAGCTGAAGGTTGGAGCATTGCTTCCGGCTGTCGAAGAAAGAAGCACACAGTGACCTTAATCGTCTAGCTGCCAAACCCGCACATTTACAGAGAAAGAGCTCAATAGTATCCTTCCCTGAAAGTTCCCCGCAGCTTCTGCAACGGGAATTGAATGGTAAACCTAGGTTTTGTGCGTGTGCGTCGGTCGCCTAATGACCAGTAAACATAGCTACGAGTTTGGAAATCGAATGGCGAGGACTCAAGGGACTCTCTGCATCCTGCGTCTATTGCACTGGGGCCTAAGAGTTCCAAAATAGCACACAGAGAAAAGGAGCTCCATCTGATCTCTGATTTATTGAGAAATAACTTGTGCAACAGTCCCTTTAACAGCAGTCAGATGGATGCCGATAATCGGATGGAGATCTCTGAGACCAATTCAGTCGATCTCTTCCTGACAAGCTCATCAGCAATTTAATTTCCTTTTATGTTCCTATGACCTGAAACCCAAATCAGAAAAATGTTACCAGCGCATCCAAAAAATTTGATTACCTCCTTACAGGCCAATTTGGATCTCCATTGAGCAGTTTGGATCTGCACCATGGCGAGCTATAAACACGGCTTAATTATGGGACAAAATATTAATATCTCTCTTACTCCCACGCTCGCTAAGCATTCTGCACGCCTGCAGGAGCGCAAAGACTTCTGCCTGAAAACCACTATTCGATATTCCATCAACTATTTTTCAATTTTACTACCTTTTCAGAAGGTTCATTACTTCCAAGTTGCATCAATGGATTGAGTAGCATCCGATATCAGTTATCAAACTTTACACGGCCTTTTATTATTGAGTCATGACGAACTTTCGGAACTTGTCATTAACCCTCTGCTTTGGACGTGGATTTAACAAATTTCTCCCAAAAACGAGTGAGTAGAGAGAGAGAAAAGAGAGAATCTGGGGTAATTTTATTGTAAAAGGAGCCCAATTTGGTGACGGAGACCATCTGGCTACGTGACCGGACAAAATCCATCCAAACTCTGTCTTCTGGGCTAAGAGTGAACCTTACATATTGCATTTAACTCTTCCTAGAATAATAGTAATTGATACGAATTCTTCGTGTGTGGCAAGATGTTCCCTAACCCTCCGTTGAGAACCCCGGGTCTGACCAGACTGTTTTTTTCGACTTTGAATGTGAATTTAACATATTTATAAAGGGTTTTTCAATAAGAGGTGTTATTTTAATATTCAAAGAAAAATGCTGTTTTTTCATATAATACAATATAATTCGGATTGATTCGGCCGCCGTAGCCGAATGGGTTGGTGCGTGATTACCATTCGGAATTCACAGAGAGGTCGTTGGTTCGAATCTCGGTGAAAGCAAAATTAATAAAAACATTTTTCTAATAGCGGTCGCCCCTCGGCAGGCAATGGCAAACCTCCGAGTGTATTCCTGCCATGAAAAAGCTCCTCATAAAAATATCTGCCGTTCGGAGTCGACTTGAAACTGTAGGTCCCTCCATTTGTGGAACAACATCAAGACGCACACCACAAATAGGAGGAGGAGCTCGGCCAAACACCTAACAGAAGTGTACGCGCCAATTATTTATTTTATTTTTTAATTCGGATGTTTATTTCGTTATAAAGAAGAAAGCAAATGACCACCACGACCACGCTTACAGGACAATATCCTTTTCATGAAATTTTCCATAACCGAATTGCAAAGTGGCTGCCCTATGTCCTCGATAGCCCCACAAATTCCATCTTTAAGGCCTTGAATCGACCCTAGGCTGCTGGCGTAGACCTTCTCTTTCACGTGGCCCCAAACAAAAAGTCACAAGGTGTTAAATCAGAAGATCTCGGTTGCCAATTGTGATCATCTCTTGAAGAGATAACACGGTCCGGAAACTTTTCCCGTAAAAGATCAATGATTTCGTTGCTTGTGTGGCACGCAGCGCCGTCTTGTTGAAAATAAACGTTGTACAGATCAATACCATCCAATTCCAGCCATAAAAAATCGTTTATCATTTCTCGATCACGTAATCCATTCACCAATAACACCTGTTATTAGAAAACCCTTTATTAAAGCTGACGACTTGTGCTTCCAGTTAGCTTCCTAAAATTTAAGTTTCTATAGATTTATGGATATAACCTTTTAAAAAGGATACTCGAACAGGACGAAAAAAGGCCAGACCCGGCTGAACAATAGAAGGTTTTAAGATGTCTAACGGAGGGTTAAGTGTTAAGCATATGAAAAATTCATTAGTTCTATTTCTGCTCTAAACGGCAAATGACCTTTGTAAAAGATTTTTCTAAGTTTTATCATTGCTGTCGAAGGCTGACAATTTTAAAAATAAAAACTTGTACCTTTCGACCTCATAAAATTCCATCGAACTGACAGGCTTGCGCCGCCCTTGCACTAAATTGCATTCTCTTACTTTTTGAGTGCTTATGATTCATGTTTCCTGCGCAGTAATCTGGTGGGTGCTCGCTTAAAACATTTAATAAAAAGTAAGACCGGATCGTGACACTTCCTAGTTTGGTTTTCTATTCCCAAACGACAGGAAATTAGAAACAAAGTTAAGCTAAATTGATTGATGTTAGCCTCCGTAGCAAGTACAGCAACCCTCCTAAAATATGCCTACACACACACATGCATACATATGAACATGTGAGTGTAGGTTGCATTTTGCTGCCTACCAAGAGCGACCATATTATCCTTTCTCGCTTCAAATGTGTACGTGCGCCTCAACACGACGACACGCGTGGATAAGCCCATTGCAACATGCTGAGTAATTGATAAATGCATTTCGGATACGATCAGGCACTACGTGGCAATGCATCCAGCAGTCGGAGCTAAGCAGCAATAAGGCGGCCACATCAGCGTCATTAACGGCGGCGTATTACGTTACATGCCGCACATAGCCATTGAACCAACGCAGCAACAACACAAAATTGCAGAAGTCAAAGTGAAAGACAATACAAAACAAAACACAGACCAAACACCGATGGCACGAACGCAAGACAAATGAGGAGCAGATAACAGAACAAGAAGAAAATACAGAAAGCCAAAACAAAGATGAGAATGGGAATGAAATAAACGAAGCAGCAAATGCAAGAAGAGACTCTCTAACAACACAAATTGTTTAGAACGCTTGCATCGGTAAAATGTGTGGCAATAAAAATGACTTCAACTTTGACATAACAGTAATTTAAAACCTGACTTTGAGCGCTCCCCGCATATTGGATATTTTATTTATGGAAGACGCAGAAGATGGAAGAAGAAGAAAAATGAAAACAAAGCCGTCTTGGGTGAGATAAATTGAACAAAGAGAAGAGATATATACAAACATATATACATGCATACATACATGCAGACACACAGACGTACATACATACATACATACAGCCATACAGCCATACATACATACATACATACATACATACATACATACATATATACATATGTAAGTATTTGTAAGTAATCTGAGTTGGCCCAAGCGTTAGAAACCGGATTTTTTCTGCAAGCGAAATTGATGAGATGAATGCACTGATTTAAGTGAAAAGTAAATGCAGAGTTTCCCAAACTGTGAGCACCGCGACACTCTAGAATAAGATGTCATATGCCGGTGATGCTAATCCTATGGGCGTGACGAGGCAGCAGGCGCAGGTCGCGAATGCATGACGTAAAATTAAAAAATGTTTACTATTTTTGTTGTTACTTCTTTTTTTGTTGCTATTGTAACAACTGACACAGAGCCTATAAACGTTTGAGGAATGCTGCTGTATTGACAGTCCATAAGCGGATATAAATTCGGGTCGGGTCGGGTCGTTTCGGTAAGGTAAAAACGGTAAGTAGTGGGAAAATGTTATATATTTATAAATAAAAATAAATATTATCCTGTATTGAATAAAAAAATAAACAAAGCTCACTTTCTACAGTAGGATAAAATTGCAGAAAAATCGATTAAAGTGCAGCAATAAATTATCCCCTTGCATTTTCCAGTTTCGAAAGGCTTCATGCACAAAAAGTCTGATCAAGAATTGAGCCTATGTTTGCGGCTTATATTAGTCATAAGGTAAATATTTTCCAGAAAATATAGAGCAATTCGACTGGATTAAAAATCCATTCAGTTCTAATAAACGAAGAGGTGCGATTATGCTGCGAGAAACAGTGGCGAGCATAACTGAGCGCAAGGACCTTTACCATTTACAATGGTTTGTGAGTTTGTCGCGAATTTTTCTTCAATTTTTGCACATATATTTTTCTTTTGGTATAGACCAACCATGAATCGTCTTTCAAACGAACAACGCTTGCAAATCATTGAATTTTATTATAAAAATGCGTGTTCTGTTAAGAAAGTTTATCGCGCGCTTCTTCCATTTTATGGTCAGTTTAATCGACCCACTGAAGCGGCTATTCGAGCTATTGTGACTAAATTTAGAACCAAATTTACATTATTGGACATCAAACTACCAACACGCTTACGTAGAATGCGAACTGAAGAAAATATCGCAGCTGTATCGGCCAGGCGAGTTCTGTGAACATTTTATTTTACGTTCGGGACCTGTCAATTGGCCACCCAGATCGTGCGATATAACGCCTTTAGATTATTTTGTGTGGCCATGTTAAAGCTCGTGTCTATTCAGACAAGCCTGCTTCAATTAACGCATTGGAATACAACATTAAAGCATTTATATGTGAGATATCGGCCGAAACATTGGGAAGAGTATGCCTAATTGGATGCTAAGCGGATGGACCATTTGAGGCGCAGTCGCGGTCAACATTTGCATGAAATAATCTTCAAACATTAAATTGAATAAAAATGGACTCTACTATCGATTTAAATAAAAATTTCATGCATTTTTCTGAATTTTGCGTGTGTTTTTTTGAAAAACTTTTCTATAGCTCTTAAAAAATCACCCTTTATTTTAGCCGTCATAAAATATATTTGCCGTTCGGAGTCGGCAATTTAATTTAGTTGAGTTTAAGTTGAATTAAGGGAACTTTGTTTAATTTAATTTAATTTAATACAAATTAATTTAATATTTTTTCACTCTAATTATTATATTTTATGTCATATAAATTAAATTAATTTATTTTATATTATTTTATTTTTCATGGTTCGTTGGTTGGTGGGTTTAAGGGTGACCCCGCATCGGAGTGCCACATAGACCGCAAGTTGGGTCCGTTGTGTCGCCCTAGAGCTCATTATATTATATGATTTCCCCACCTAACCGAGATTTTTATTGTAGATTTTGGTCAAAGCTATTAATTCGTTTCGAGAATTTAATGAGAGATTCGATTTTCAGGTCAGAGAGTGCTGAAAGATTGTCAATTGTTGGAGAGTCTAGAAGAGCGAGTCGACTTTTGGCTAGGCCGGGACAACTGCACAGCAAATGTCTGCTCGATACTTCCTCATCTTCGTCCTCGCAGTATCTGCACAGGTCGTTTTGAGGAACACCGAGCCGACGTGCGTGAGTGCCCAAAAGGCAGAGGCCGGTGATAAGAGATATTATATGCCTTAGTTCGTGTTTCGAAAGACTTATAAGGGTTTTTGTCTGTTTCAGATTGTAGGATGGCCAGATTTGTCTGGTAGTAACGCAATTAGTTTCCACTCGCCACCTCCGATCAGCAATTTTTCATAGTATTTTATTTTTATTTTTTTAGTTTTAATTAAATCTTACTTTTGTCATGCTTAACTTTATTTCTAATTTATATTATTTTTACTTTTATTGATTAACTTATTTTTTCTCTCTTTTTACTTTGTTTTGTTTTATGAACATTTTTATCTTTCATTTTATTTTATTTTCTTTTTACTACCTACTATTCTTTTTTTATATGCGTTTCTTATTGTTTTTAATTTAAATTATTTTGTTATTGTTTACTTTTTTATTTAATTTTATTTTATTTTTTATATTTTAAGTTAATTATTTATATTTTTTTTATATTTTAAGTTAATTACTTATATTTTATTTTTTATAATTTTGTTTTTCTTACTATTTTATTTAATTTTTTTTTACATTTAATTTTTTTTTTTTTTTTTTTAATTTCATTTATTTTTTTTTCTCTATATTTTTATTTTATTTTGTTTTTTTTTTCTCATTAACTTTTCTATCTTTCATTTTATTTTGTTTCAGTTGTTATTTTTTTACTGTATTTTATTTTATTTTGTTTTTTTATAATATTTTTTTTGTATTTCACTATATTGTTTTATATTTTATGTAAAATAAATTAAAGGTTTATTTTGCTTTTCATTTATTCATTATATTATTTTTCTCTTTCTGTCTAATTTATTTTGTTTTGTTTCATTTTATTTTGTTTTACTTTTTATTTTTATTTTTTATAATTACTACTTTTAATGATTATTTTATTTTTTCTCTTCCTTTTAACGTTATTTTTTCATTTTATTTTATTTTTACTATTTTTGGTTTTATTTATTTCATATAATTTTTTAATTATTTTATTTTGTTATTTTTCTGCTGTATTCTATTTTTTTATTGCCCTTTAATTTTTTATTTTAATAATAATAATAATTATAATGTTTTTTGTTTTTAATTTATTTAATATTTTATTTTTCTCTTTTTTCTAATTTATTTTGTTTTATTTCGTTTTCTTTTGTTTTACTTCATATTTTTTCCTTTATTTTATATTACCTTTTCCTTTGTCTATAATTTATTCCCTCTTAATTTTTTATATTTCATTTTTAATAACTCTTATTTTATTTTTTGTAGTATTTTATTTACATCTTTTCCTAATTTATCCTTTTCTTTATTTTATATTTTTTATATATATTTTTATATTATCTTTTATTTTATTATTTTTGTCTTACTTCATTCCATTTCTCATTTATATTACTTTTTGTATTTATTATTTTATCTCCTCTTTCTTTTGCTTTATTTTGTTCTATTTGATTTCACTTCGATTTTTTATATTTGATGTTAATTAATTTTTATTTTATTTTTTTTGGGTACTTTATTTATATTTTTTAATTTAAATAAATTTTCATTTAATCTTGTTTAATTTAATTTTTAATTTATGTTATTTTTTTTATTTTGTATTATTTCATTTGTTACAGTATTTTATTTATAAAGTTTGAAGTTTAGTAAAATTTTGTTTTATCTTATTTAATTTTATTTTTTATTTATATTTGTATCTTATTTTTATTATTTATTTATTTTATTTTATTTATTTTTAATTTATTCCATAATTTTACTTTTATTTGCTAGTTTAGCAAGCTTTCCTCTTGCTTTCTTTTTGCTTCGTTTTATAAATTCTCTTTATCCTTTTACTTTATTTTATTCTAATTTATTCCGCTTAAATTTTAATATTGTTAATTAATATTTCTTTTATTTTGTATTATTTCATTTGTTACAGTATTTTATTTATAGAGTTTGAAGTTTAGTAAAATTTTTGAGTTATCTTATTTAATTTTATTTTTTATTTATATTTTTATCTTATTTTTATTATTTATTTATTTTATTTTATTTTATTTTATTTATTTTTAATTTATTCTATTTATTTTTAATTTATTGCATAATTTTACTTTTATTTGCTGGTTTAGCAAACTTTCCTCTTGCTTTCTTTTTGCTTGGTTTTATAAATTCTCTTTATCTTACTTTATTTTATTTTATTTTGATTTTACATAATTTTCGTAATTTGATTTTCTTTAATTTTATTTAGTTTGATTTTAGAATATTTTATCTCATACGCGTTTTTTATCTTTTATTTGATTTTTACTTTATTTTCTTTAATTTCTTTAATTTATTTTATAATTATTTTATTATATGGTTTTTTTATTTGTTTTACTTTACTTAAATTTATTTCATATTTTCTTATTTCACTTTAATTTTTCATATGTTTACTCTATATTATTTTTTTTTTTTTTGGAATATTTTATTTAGTTGTATTTATTTATAATGTAATTTATAATTTAAAAATTTAATTTTATAATTTTACTTCATTTATATATTTATTTTATTTTATTTTACTTCATTTTTTTCTGTTTTTACTTTACATTTCTTAATTTTTTTTTATGTTTTTATTTAATTTAATTTTATTTTATTTTTATTATTTTTTTTTTATTTTTTATTTTTTTTATTTTATACTACTTTTTCTGATATTGTTTAAATATTATTGAGTAACCCGTCAAATATCACTCATTGAGCGACCCATTCAGCGAGCAACTTTGTATGCTCACTTAGAGCGCAGAGCGCAGTTACCAACCGAAGAGCGGCTCAAAACGTTGGTTTGGGGTAAAATTTCGCATATTTCCAAATCTATGCACACTGCGCTACTAAAAGTTCTATAAAACAACAGATGTTGTGCTTATTTATGCATACATTCGCATTTGGCTGTCAGCGTATATATGTATGCATGTGTGTGTGTGTGTGTGTAGCTGCATGGTGTCTCAGCTGTTTCCACCCTCCATTAATCGCCAGCGACAGCAGCCATTGAGCGGCTTCTATTGCTGACAGGCGGTTGTTTGATACTTGAGTGTTTTCAAGCGCACGCATACAAACATACTTAACGCTCATACATACATACATGCATGCGTGTAAATACACCCTTATAGAAAGAGCATACAATGTTGGTCGCCGTTTGAAGTACTACGTAGTGAATATACTCGCGCTCAACTTAATCCTAAACAAAAACAACAAATATTTGTAAGCATGAATTTTCGAGTTTGACGTTGCGATTACTCTTCGTCTCCGCATTTGTGTACTGTATGGATGTATGTATGTGTGTATGTATGGATGCATGTGTGTGTGTATGTATGTATGTATATGTATGCTTAATATGTTGTGTTCTCATCACTGCATTTGGCGCTGTTTTAGTCGTCGTCGTTGTTGTTGTTCTTGTTTGTCAGCGATTTTTGTAGTACGTTTTGTGTTATTTCTCGTCTCGTTTCGAGCTTCTTCCACACCAGCCACTGTACAAGCAAATTAGTGTAGTATTTGTGTTGCACAGTACTCAGAGCTAGCCAGCACAAGACGGCGCGTGAATACACAGTGTCGAGCCAGCGTATGAAACAAGCTCACCGCAGCAGTCGTCAGACTAGCCAGCGAGACTCTAGCACAAAAATAGTGAACGATTACGAGATTTTTGTTTTTTTCTCATAATACAATAATAAGAATGATTATATTTTAGAAAATCTTTGTACAACGAATTTACCACAAGCAAAAAAAAAAAAAAAACAAAATATCAGTGTTCCAAAAACATGTTCAAATATTCAAATAAATAAATACGAAATATTGTGTTTTGAGGCGTAAAATGTTGCCATGGATTTTCGTGGTATTTAACGCGGCGATCAAGTGAAAGAAAAACTATAAAAGGTGTGTATTTGTATTCATAGTTATTTACAGCAGCTGTCTTGATTAACAGCTACGAAGTGTCAAAAATCGCAGCATGCAGCTTCTTACTGCCTTTGATCCGGAGTGAAAGCAATTGCGCCTTTTCGGCTACGAATGTTTGAGGAAGTCGCGCAACTTAATCCTTATCAGCCAAACAGCTTAGCTATCTACCAGCTTACACACACATACATACATATGTGGACGGTGCGTGCATGCATAGAAAGTTGTGAGTGAGTGCTTGTGTTTTGAACAACAAACAAACATACATACATACATACATACCTACAAAAGTGCAAGAAGATAAAGAAACGGTTGTGCGCGGTAAATAAATAATAAATAAATTGCATAGGCAAGGATTTATAGCTGCTGTAGAAATAGGAGAATCCCAAGCGCCAATATTTGTGCGGACAGCTGTTGTGTAAGTATGTTTACATGCTATATAAAGGGTGGTTAAATTTCACGGGCCGATGTTGAATGTGAACCACACCTAAACGTTTGCATTGCATTTTATTCCAAATCAACACCGGCCCTTGAAACTAACCAGCCTTTAGATAAGGAACTATTTGCATTTGGTGGTCTTTGGAGGTGTGCCGCCGAGGCCGTGGCCGCCATTTGGCCGATTATTGTTTCATACGTAATTGAGCCATACCAATATTATCATAATACAGAGAAATGACAATAATTTCCTGAAAAAATTGTATTTTATTCAAAATCAACACCGGCCCTTGAATCTTAACCACCCTTTACATACATACCGTAGGAGCCATATGTACATATGTACATATGTGTCATTATACAATATATTTAGCAAGCACTATGTGAAATATTTTAGCACCCAAAATGAGATATTTTTTACTCGCAATTTAATGCTACTAATAGGAATTCTGTATTTTAATGTTTATTCAAAGTTTTCTCATTCTCAAATGTCGGTTACTAAATCGTAATACGTTTATAAAAGGTGGCGCAAAATGAATCATCCCATAGGAAGATTTACAAGTAAATGAAGTCGCACGTCAATCATATTTGACACTTATGAGTAGACAGTTGCAGTATACATACATACAAACAGACAAGCAATTGAGCGCCTGAAGGTCAAAATAAAGATTTCCATTACTCAAAATTATTTCATTTTTTATATTATTTTTATATTTTTTATATATTTTTTTATACATTGTTTTACTCTTTCATCGGAAGTCAAGTATCTTGGTGTAATACTTGACCCCAAGCTCCACTGGAAGGTGCACATAGAAAATCGAGTTAAGAAGGCGAGTATTGCCTTCTACGCCTGTAAATCTATGTTTGGCAAAAAATGGGGTCTCAAGCCACGTGTCGTACTTTGGATGTACAACTTAGTGGTTCTTCCAATTTTGACATACGGTTGCCTAGTTTGGTGGGCAACTCTTCAGAAGGGCTACAACACCACTAAACTAGAGAGAGTGCAGAGAACTGCATGTGTGGGCATCATTGGTGCTTGTATAACATCTCCCACTGCTGGCCTCAACGTCATTCTGCACTTACTTCCTGTGGATCTGCAGGTTAAATCCATTGCTGCTCAGAGCGCTATTAAGTTGAAGGATATTAGCCTCTGGAGACAAATTCCTCTAGGACATAGTAGCATCTTGAAGCAGATCTCCCCTTCCTTCGCTGTGATTCGCAATTACCCCTCCATCCGCAAACTGTGCTTTGAGAGTTGTGCTAGGGCTATCTTTCCGAGCAGGCGGGACTGGAAGGAGGGGAGAGTCGGTACGGATATAGATACCTCTGGATCCAAAATGGAGTCTGGAGTGGGAGCGGCGGTTTATTCTAAATCAGCCAGCATTTCGGTATCCTTTAATCTGCCGGAAACGAGCAGCGTTTTTCAAGCAGAGGTCTTCGCGATCCTGCAGCCATGCAAAATGGTTCGGGATCGCTGTTGGGAGTGTTGGGTGATCGGTACTCATGCGGAGAAGCTTGCAATTCCGTACAACCCCTATTGCAGAAGCTCTGGGGATCCTGCAGAGAGAGAGACTGTTGAACACTTTCTCTGCAAATGTCCGGCTCTATCGGATAGGCGCTTCAGATTCCTTAGCATGCCCTTTGGGATGGCTTGAAGAAATTCTCCAGCCTAGATCCCTTTTCTCTCTTCCACTACATCAGCAGCACTGGATGGCTGTAGAAGGTTTTCTTTCCCCAATCATTTTTTTTTGCACAGGTAATGGTCCACATTATGGTATCAAAACGGCACGTAAGTGCTACTTGAAGTGTACCTGGGGTACTCTTGCCATCTTACCTACCTACCTGCCTTATTTTTTTTTTTATATAATGTTTTTTTTTTTTTTTTATTTTTTTTTTTTTTGTTTTTATTTATTTATTTTTTTTTTTTATATTTATTTTATTTTTTTATATTTATTTTTTATTTTTTTATATTTATTTATTTTTTTATTTAGTAAAAACTTTTCCAAAAACCAAATTGCATGATTAATTTTACGCCACTTTGAATTCCACATAGTTTACATTTTTTACATTTCACCCCTCGCATGTTTGCCGGCTGTCAATTTGAGCGACTGTCGATCTCTTTGTTGAGTTGTTTTAAAATGGCCGAAGAGCAATTAATATTAATTTTTGAAATTTTTTGAGAGCCAAAATTCCCACAGCAAAAGCGGCTAATACGAGGTATGATCAGAAAGTACCGGGAATGTTTACATAAAACAAAACAGAGTTAAATTTCATGCAAATCTATTTCATCTCCTTCAAAATATGACCCGTCTGAAGTAACACACAAATGACAACGTTTAACCCAGTCCTCCATGCCGGTAAGGTAAGTTTAGAAAAGTGCGAGAACCGTGCTTTACGTGTGATTCGAACCCTCTGGGATGGCAGGCTAGTGCACATACGCTAGACTACCGAGACCGCTTCTCGCTCACATGAGCTGAAAAGTCCCGGACCTAACAAAGAAAACATTTTTTTTTTTGCTCAAAATTAGCTTTATACATCAACGTAATTTCCATTAAGGACAATGCAATCATTACAACGCCGCTCCAACACTTCAATGCCACTTTTGTAGAAAGATTTATCTCTTGCCTCAAAATCCTCAAAGGGCTCAGTTTCAGCGATAACCTCTTCATTCGAGCGAAATTTCTTATCGGCGCGCAAAATTTTTCCTAGGTCTGCGAACAGCCAATAGTCGCTGGGAGTGAAATCTGGCGAATACCGGGGATGTGGGAGCAATACAAAGTTCAATTAATGTAATTTGTGTAACTTGGCCACCAACACCTTTTTGTTTTTGGTCAACAGTGCACAAACGCGGCACTCACTTAGAACAGCGCTTTTTCATAGACAAATGCTCATACAACATAAAGCCAACACGTTTTTTTTTTTGATATCTTTACTATGTCAGCCAACTCACGCAACTTCACTTTTCGATCACTCAAAACGATTTTGACGATTTTTTTGATGTTTCCTGGTGTTACCACCTCATTTGGATTCTACTGCCTTGCACATCATCGGCGTTTCTACGACCTTTTCTGAAGTCAGCAAACCATCGTTTTATTGTTGTTTCTGATGGAATACAGTCGCCATAACACTTTTCAAGCCATTCCTCCACTTGAACGGTAATTTTCCCCATCAAGAAGCAGTGTAAGGAAATTCTTTTTGATCCCTTGTTTGAGTAATAACATAAGTAGCGTCACTCTTAGCACAACAACTCACGAACTAATGAATAGAATATCATGAAATTTTTGCAACTGTCTTTTTAAGGTTAGAACTAACTAAAAAAGAGGTGAATGCAATGCAAGGCAAGTGCCATCTATGTGCTAGACCTGGGACTTTTCAGCCCATGTGTTATTACGATCAAAGCTGTTTTTTTTTTTTTTTAATTAATCTACAGCGAAGGCGAGCTCCACAATGTCTTTAATTTGCGGTCACCAGCCCCTCACTTCTCAGTTTGATTTTTTCCTATTTCATTTTCCACTGCCAATTCATTACATATTCAAATCTCTGTTACTCACTTCTATTATAGAATTATTTATTCACTTCAATCACCGGCAACGAGCTATAATTAATCATCATTCCAGCTGCAGTTGTTATTATTGCATATTTTATTTTTGTTTTAGCCCCTTTCCAGTCATACTTGAACAACTTAAGAGTTGGAGAAACACAGGAAATCAGCTGCATATTTGTGCCAAATTATTTGCCATTTTTTGTAAAATCCAAATTGAACCAAAAATTAAAGCGCTCCAATCACATTCACGAATATCTAAGATCATAAGTTTATATGTATGTATGTATGTATGTGTAATACTTATATTTGAATGTGCATACAAGTACATGTAAATTTATATTGGTTACACATACGCGCGCACAAACATTTTTATATACGCCCAGTGGGAAATTGACTTTGTTAGTAGATGAGGTCAGTTGAAAGAAGTTTCTAAACAAGATAATTGACCGACTCTACGAATTATTCAACACCAGTTAACGGTAATGCCTTGATGGTTACTCCAAACAATATTTCATAGTCCAGAATCATTTCTCAAGCTTAAGACTTAGAGTAACTGGAATGACAAAATTTTGAAGCATTTCTTTATTATCCAGAAAGTGCAGCGAAAGGGGGTGACGTAAGCGTTATAGTCATATCAAAAGGAGAATCAAACAGACTCATCAAATTAGGCAGAGCGGTCTTCGAAACCTGTATACTGAGTTCTCTATTATCATTTTACTATATAAAAATATATTCAGATGAAATTTTGCCCACCTTCTTCGAGTGACTCTCAGAAAATGCCAAATATGGAACAAATTCAGGCAAACTCACGAGATAAATGCGCCATACAAATTAAGTGAGAGGTTCCAGCGTATAAATTATGCCCTCACAGTCCTTCATTCGATGCGGTACCAGCTGGAAGGGAGAAAAGGAAAGACGTTGGAGAGATCAGGTGAAGAAAGACTTGGCTTCATTTGCTGTGTCCCACACATAACACGCACCGATTAGCACGAGAAAGAAACGATTGGCGCGCTTCGTTTAATCCAGTCAAAATCTCGTAAGCGATTATCGCTCTAATCAAGAAGCAGAAGAAGTCCTTCATCATCATCATCAATCACAGCACTACAGCTCGTTGTGAGCCTTAGCTTCCCCCACAATTCTTCTCCATGTATGTATCTCAGTTCATAGCCATACTATGATAGGTAGTCTCTCTTGTGCTTCTTAGATGTCGTCATCAATGTCGGCTAAACATCACTTAAGCGGCCGTTCTCTTCGCTTTTCACTATGCATGCGCGCTAGAGCTTTAAAAGATATTCCTTCATTTGATATTCTGCAAACGTGTTCTAGCCATCGGATGCGCTGTCATTTGTCAAACTCCATAATATTTGCCCCTTGTAGAAATTTCTTTAGCTCGCTGTTGTGTTTGACGCGATAGAGCCCTTGTTTTGCTCGTACTGGACCCAATATTATCCTCAGTATTCTTCTTTCGAGTATACTTAACTGTTTCATTCTATCCGCTTTCAATGTCCACTTTTCGCATCCATACGTTGCCAGTGTTGTATATACTTTGATTTTCTTTTTCCTACTCAAAAGCTTGCTTGCCACAGTGTCACGTGGGCAAAATATGTTCCGTTCACAGCCTGTACCTGGTCTTGAATAGAAATCGTTGTATCATCTGTTCTACTGAGTGGCAGTCCGAGGTATTTAATTTCATCCATGGTTTCAAATTCAGGATCCCAAAATCTAAGTTCTGCCGCTCAACGTGTTAAGTCATGCGAGATACTATGTATTATTTTCGTTGATCTTTGATCCGAAGAATTTTGTTTTTAATAGAAGTGCTTGGAACCCGTTTTCTGACAACATTTACATTTCTCACAAAGACGACCAGTTCATCAGCAAAGTCACATATTTGCGAAACTTTGTTGAATATAGTCTCTGATGGATCAACCTCTTTAGTAAAGGAGTCCTTCACTATGCAGTTTTATAAAAAAGTCATAGAAAGTTTATTATGATAACACCAAAAAAAAACACAATTTATAGTCATGTCTGTACCGCACGACAGACGAAGAAAAAGGTCAAAGCATTGAAAAGCGAGCAGGTGGGATGTACAACTCATGAATCTTACAACCTGGTGCCTTTTTTTCTAAAAAATTAGTACAGTATTCTCCTGTAAATTCACACCTTTTTCTTTGTAAATGTTCAGATGCCTGCTGAATCCCGAAAACCAGTAGCCGTCATATTTTCAGCCGATTTTGACACCTTAAACTTTTTGAGCGGAGGGGCACCGTTTTTGTGCTACAGCAAAGATTCCTGATTCTGGTCAGATTCATAGTGATGAAGGAAAGTTTATTCTCAAGTAAAGGGTTTTCCAATAAGAGGTGTTACTCCCGTAAAAAATCAATGGCTTCGTTGGTTGTGTGGCACGTAGCGCCATCTTGTTGAAAATAAACGTTGTCCAGATCAATACCATCCAATTCCGGCCATAAAAATTCGTTAATCATCTCTCAACAGCGCAATCCATTCACCATAACTGTGTGAAGCTGGAGCATCATTTTCGAAAAAGTAAGATCCAATGACTCCGCCGAACCATAAACCGCACCAAATAGTCACACATTGAGGATAGAGAGGCTTTTCAACAATAACTATTGGATTTTCTGAGCCCCAGATCCGACAATTTTGCTTGTTGACGAAGCCACCGAGGTGGAAATGGGCCT
This sequence comes from Anastrepha ludens, assembly GCF_028408465.1. NCBI lineage: Eukaryota > Metazoa > Arthropoda > Insecta > Diptera > Tephritidae > Anastrepha > Anastrepha ludens. The sequence goes on from NC_071499.1 coordinate 18,307,573, forward strand.
CACCACTCAAGATGAATTTTCGATGGAATTCCGGATCATTTTCATGCATTTCAACGACCCAGCAACGAATCAGCAAAGACACGACGTTGTTGATGATTGAGCTCTTGTGTTAACTGAACTTAATAAGCCTTAAGACCCAAATCTTTATGCAAAGTACCGTGTAGTGACGATTGTGGAGTGCCTAACTCTAAGGAACCACGAGGAATGGACAAACCTGGGGTTTCTTCAACACTTTCGGCTACAATAGTAATATTTTCGATTTTCGACTGTTCTTGAGCGAAGTGCACGGATTTTATTCCTCACATCACTAACTTGTCCCAACAGCTCGAGTTTTCGAATTTGTTCACTAATTTCTGTATTGCGGTCCGACAAGGTGCTTCATGATGACCCAAAAATGTTCGAGTTTTACGAACCATCTCTGCCAAATTTTCACCATTTTTATAATGAAGTTAAATAATTTCAATGCATTGTTTAAGCGTGAATCGTTCCATTTTTATTAATGGCGTAGTTTCTACTTGTCAAATATCAAAAAATAAGAGCTTCAAAGGTGACATCTACCGAAATAGCGGGCTATTCAAAATAACACTTGTTATTGGAGAACCCGTTACTTTACATTTATAGTTATTTTTGTTTATTTCTTGCTCAATGGAGGCAATGCATTATAAAAAAAAATTGTATACTTTACCGACATTTCATCTATTGGGTCTCGTTAGATCCCTTCTCGCATTAGCAGTTCCTCAACACGAATGAAGTAAATTATTAATAATGGATTGTCTTTACTGTGGAAATATCCATAGTGATAATATTTATTGAAGTGGGCCCAAAATCAGTCCGCTAGCCAGCTGTAAGCCATCTCGAAGGAACAGCTGACTTGTTGACGTCATACGAATTATGACAACGATTTGATTAAAAAAACTGAGATTGTGTTGGTGATCAAACATCATTCATGTTGGAAAATCACTCTTGAAAATATCTATTTATAGTGAAGGATCCAGTGTAGAAGCGCTCTGAAGTTTTAAATGCGCTGATACTATATTATCCGTTTACACAAATTTTCCGAGTGGGATGTAAAATACATACCATTGATATATATTTACACTCGGTATCAGGTATTGAATTTCCAAACAATTCTCTCATACATTTGCAACGAATCTAAAAAATGCAGGGTAATTATTTCTATATAATTACATAATTACTCATTTGGTAGCTTATCAAAGCATAAAATCATACCAGCTATGCATATTCATATGTATGTATATAAACATATGTGTGTATATGTGGACATATATTATATTCATACATACAAATCTTGGGGCAAACTAAGGCAAATAAGCAGACATTTCCAGTGAGTAGATATGCAAACTACAGTTGCACTAAGTTGCAAATATTTCAAAATTTGCTACTTCCGTCATACTTACACACACACGTTCTTGGCTATATCTGCACATACATACATACATACATGCATACACACATGCATTCTATATTATATTCCTATCTGCCTAATACCTCTGTTGGGTGTTTGCCATTGCCTGTCGATGAGCGACTGATATTGGAAAAAAAGTTTTCTATCAATTGGTGTTTCGTAACCGGGGTTTCGAACTCGGTCACTAGCGCATAGTAGTCATTCGCGCAACGAAAAAATTCGATATTCGACTACAACAATTATTGGATGACGACGCATGTCGAACCCTTGATGATATGTCTACAGAATTGAATGTTGTCAGATCAACCGTCGGTAAACGTTTGCACGTGATGGAAATGGTCCAAATAGCAGGTAGCTGGGTGCCACATCAATTGAAGGATAGAAAGGAGAGATATCGAGAGACGTTTGGTGACGTGTGAGAGGCTTCTTGAATGGCAGAAGAAGAAAAGAAAAGGCTTTTTGCATCGCATCGTCACTGGCAATGAAAAATGGATCTATTATGATAACCCCAAGCATCAAAAACGTTGAAGCCTGCTAGGAGAACCAGGTTCATCGATAACGGAAAAAAATGTTCATGCTTCAAAGATTATTTGGAGTATCTAGTGGAATCAGAAAGGGCGCCATCTATTATGAACTCCTTAAACCATCTGAAACCATCACTGACTGCAGCTAAAGCATTTGAATGGGGCTGTCAAAGAAAAGCGGCCGGAATGGGACGGTAGACATGACAAACTGATTTTACTGCATAACAAACCCAGGCCACACGTTGCTAAATCGCTCCAGCAATATTTAGAGGGACTGAATTGGAAAATCTTGCCCCACCCGCCGTATTCCCTAGACATTGCATCTTCGAATTACCATCTGTTCCGAGCAATGCAGTCAGCCCTTATTGGAGGGCAGTTCACTACTTACGAGAGCATTGCAAACTGGCTCAATGAATGGAATAAGTCAAAAGAACTCGAATTTTTCATCAGAGGAATCCGTATGCTGCCTGAAAGATGGAGGAGAGTTGTAGCTTCTAATGGCGCATACTCAACATAATATCATTTTTCATTGGTTGGAAATGGAAACTTATTCCTTACTTATTTTCTAAACTCTAAATTCTGACGGCCGCCGTAGCCGAATGGGTTGGTGCGTGACTCCCATTCGGAATCCACAGAGAGAACGTAGGTTCGAATCTCGGTGAAATACCAAAATTAAGAAAAACATTTTTCTAAAAGCGGTCACCCCTCGGCAGGCAATGGCAAACCTCCGAGTGTATTTCAGCCATGAAAAAGCTCCTCATAAAAATATTTGCCGTTCGGAGTCGACTTGAAACTGTAGGTCCCTCCATTTGTGGAACAACATCAAGACGCACGCCACAAATAGGAGGAGGAGCTCGGTCCAACACCCAAAGCTGATGTACGCGCCAATCATATATATATATAAATTCTGACTTAAAAGGTTTCAAATTTTGATGAGTATTTTCCGATTTTTGAATAAATATTTTATTTAATTTTTCAAAGTTCTAAATTCTGACTTAAAAGTTTGAAATTTTGATGAGAATTTTCCGATTTTTGAAAACCTTTTTCAATTATTTTTTCTACATTCTAAATTCTGACTTAAAAGTTTGAAATTTCGAGGAGCATTTTTTGATTTTTGAATAACTTTTTAAATTATTCTTTTATTTTTAAAAATTTTTTTTATTTTTAAATTATTTTTTCTAAATTCTAAATTCTGACAATAAAGTTTTAAATTTTGATAAATATTTTTTGATTTTTGAATAACTTTTTAATTTAAGTTTTCTAAATTCTAAATTCTGACTTAAAAGTTTGATGAAATTTTTTGGATTTTTAAATCACTGTTTTAATTATTTTTTCTCTAAATTCTAAATTCTGACTAAAAGGTTTGAAATCTTGATGAGTATTTTTGGATTTTTGATTAACTTTTTAAATTATTTTTTCTAAATTCTAAATCCTAATTGAAAAACCCGAAATTTTGATGAGAATTTTTAGAGAATTTTTGTTTTTTGAATAACTTTTTAAATATTTTTTCTACATTCTAACTTTTGACTAAAAACTTTGAATATTTTATGAAAATTCTTTGAATTTTGCTAAACAAAAAAGCATTATTTTGAATGATGGAAACCTCTATTTTCACCGTTTCTTGCTCCATTGCTTGTCTGCAGCTCTCAAGCTCACAGGTGTCTAATTTGATTGACGTGCCATTGATTGACGCCATTCGCAAAAATTATAAGTTTTCCGATACGATGATTAATTTTGCGCCACCTTGTATATATATATATATTTCTTTTTTCAACTTGACTCAGATCAGTAATATCGTCTTTGAACTCTAAATTTATCAAATACTAGTAATATTTTCCCTGTTGTCACTTACCCCGCTCTTGTCAATTTAAAGAATTTTCACACCTGCAAGATACCAAAGAAGTTTTATTTTTTCTAATTATTCAAATATTACATTTATTATAGTTGTTAAGCACTGCATTTTTATATACATACATAAATATTTACTTGCTGTTGTTATAAAAAATTGTAATTAAAATTTTCTTGAAAAAAAAAAACAGAAAACATATTATATTACCCTAAAGATGGGTACAAGAAAAGCCCATAAATGCACGGCAGCAATAGTGACTGACTACCTTAGTATAGACCAAAAAAACATAAATGAAAAAAGAACAACAAAAGAGATAGCAGTAACAACGCGAGCGCAACAACAACAGCGCAGACATTCCAAATTCCAAACAAAACAGCAACCCAAACATGATTTGGGAGTGGATGTAGTGCGCGTATTAAATATCAACAGCAGCTGCTGCTGCCGTCGATCGTTGTTTTTGTTGCTAACTTGATTTTAGTTTTCGTTGTTAACTTTACCATTAACGTTGTTCTTGTTGTTCCTATTATTAGTTGCTATGCTTCATCGCTGTTTGGCTGCTGTGCTGTCCAGCCAACATTAAATGCTACCTTTACAATTCATTTCCTTTGTTGTTGCTATTTTTGGTTTTTGTTGCTGTTGCTGCCGCTCTTTTCAAGCTTTTATTTTTTTTTTTTTGTTTTTCTACTTCATTTAGTGCAAGTTGGAGCAGCAGCATTTGTGGTCAATTATACACAGAATTCATACAGTAACTACAACAACAATAGGAATTGCAAAAACAAAAACAAAACCAGATAATGTAAGTTTGTATGTCCTAAAATGAAAAATGAGTGCAGCAAACTAAAAATGGAAAACAAAAAAAAGTTCATCACCAAAGACACAGCATTCGAAAAATGAGTACAACAACGACAACAACACGCTCGTTTTTGATAGACATGCAATACATTTCCGTTCCATTACCAAACGTTCGCTGGCGCAGCACACAATGAGGCCAGGTGGCTTGAAAGTTGCCAAAGGTGTAGTAGAAGAGAAAGGAATTTGAATTTATCTGCTTCAATGAATAAAATCGGTTGAAGGGGCAAATATTATAAGATTTCAAAACCGCATCCTGTTTTGTGTCTGCAAAGCATCCTTCAAAGCAGCCGTCAGCCGTCTAAACCACAAAAATCTTAAAAGCTATGCTGGTGCAAGCAAAATCAATTACCGATATGAAGAAATTTCCAAAGTTTGAATAGAAAAATATTTGTATTACTTACAAAACTGGCCAACTTCCTTGCCCCGGAGCCCGTTCTGCCACTCTTTTCTGCAGCCACCAAAGCCACGGTTAGTAAACGGGTTACTCTAACCTACAAAGCCAGCTTGGCAGGCTGAGAGAGGCTGCAGATGGACCAAACTAATGTTACCTGTCATGTCCGACCAACTGTCGCAGTGCCTCCTGTCAGTAAGCTGAGGGAACTGCAGGCAGCTGGTTGGACTGGTGACGGACTGAGTAGATCTTGTGGTGCCAAGGAGCCAAGGTGGTCTTAACACATCAGTGCCAAAGACCTTAAGCCATATATTGTAAAATTTAAAATATTTTACTCCATCTGTAGCCTCTCTCAACCTGCCATGCTTGCTTGTGGGTTGTAGTAACCCATTTGCTAACCGTGGCTTTGGTGGCTGCGGAAGGGAGTGGCAGAACGGGATCCGGGCCAAAGAAGTTAGCCTCAGAGCTCATCCTAGCTAAGGAGTCCGAGGTCGTATTACGCACGTGTCCCAGGAAACATGTTAGTATCAGGTTAACAGCACATTACCAGCTTTATCCGAGAGTTTCTAATCAAAAACAAAACGCATACTCATAGAATCCATCTGATATGACTATCTGCTATTTTTTCTGTTTGATCGAGTCCAAAAACCTACTACGGACAACGGGTTTTAACAGCCGAAAGGAAGCAATGGAAAAATCGAAGTCTGTTCTGATGGCTATACCGAAACATTTTTCCCCCCTGTTCGCTCCTCTCGGGAGCATAGGGCCTCGACAAGACTCCTCCATGGTACACGGTTCTGTGCTGTTGTTTTTTCACCGTCCCATAAGATGACGGCATCTGCTAGTTTGCGCAGCATCGACCTTCTCCAAGTGTTTTTTGGTCGACCGTGACCTCTGCTCCCTTGCGGGTTCCAGTCCAATGCCATTGTCGTGATTCTATCTGGTGGTTTTCTCAATGTGTGGCCTATCCATCGCATCTCTCTATGTTTGATTTGCCTAAGGATGGGTTCCTCGTTCGTTAATCTCCACAGTGCGTCGTCACTGATGGTGTTTGGCCAGAATATTCTGCAGATGATGCGGAGCCATTTGTTGATGAAGGATTGTTTTCTCTGTGTGATGGTGTTAGAGACACATGGCTGGTCGCTTCCATACAACAATACTGACTTGAACCGAATATTCGTAGTTTAGTGCGCCATATGCCGATGATGGAGCGGAGGTAGCAATATCGGCCTTGAGTTATTGTGGTTAACTCTCATAGCCTTGGTCTTGGCGATGTTGACCAGTGCGTGCTAGCGCGACTAGTTTGTCCGCCTTCGCTTGCATGTCAGAGAGTTTGAGAGAGATGACAACAAGGACGACATGACGACAACAAGGACGATGGCTAATAGAAGGGGTAACAGGGGACAACCTTGCCTTACGCCTGCGTTGGTAGTGAATAGATCGCTGATATCGCCTTTGCAAAGCACTGGCAGTTCGGTGTTCTCGTACCGAAAATAGAGTTCCAGAAATGCATTGAGACATGGATCAAACAATGGCATAAGTGCGTTGCGTTGATGGGGAGTACTCTGAAGGCGATAATATCACATTAGAAGAATTACCTTGTTTTTTGAATTTTTTTAATATAGTTGGGAACTTTTTGATCAAGGTGACATACATACAAAAAAAAATAATAATTGGCGCGTTCACTCCTCTTTCTAACTATTTGTGGTGTATGTCTTGATGTGGTTTCACAAAGGGAGGGACCTACAGTTTCAAGCCGACTCCGAACGACAGATATTTTTATGAGGAGCTTTTTCATGGCAGAAATACGCTCGGAGGTTTGCCATTGTCTGACGAAGGGCGAAAGCTATTAGAAGAACCTTTTCTTAATTTTGGTATTTCACCGAGACTCGAACCTACGTTCCCACTGAATTCCGAATGGTAGTCATGCCCCAAGGGGCTACGTATACCATATATAAAATAATCTGGAAAGTTGGACATGGTGCCACGTAGGCTTGTAGAGGAAATCATGAACCTTTGATGAATCTCTTCTGTGAGTATCCTACTTTGCTTACCCAAAACAAAAGTCCAACAAAGAAAATTTTACGCAAATTTAATTGGTTACCAACAGAGTTCAAGACATAGCAATAAAAACAATAACAATTTCCAATTTGCGAGTTCAAAAAAATTTGTTAATTAACAGTTTAAAAAATTTAATTACAAATGGCACACACACACAAATGCACTTATGTATGTGCCATAAAGACAATAACACAAATAAAAAACAAAAATGTTACAAAAAACCAAAATTTGTTTTTCTTTGCACAACTCATCGCGACAAGAATTCCATTACATCGATGCCCATAAAATGAAACCAACTAAATTTAGCAAAAATCAATTTAAAATAAAATAAATGCATTAAAGAAGCAGCAAAGCATGCATATGTATGTATGTATGTGTGTATGCAGTGGATAGTAAAAGCGAACATAAATTGCATATTCAATTGATTTCAATTAACCTTTAGGTGAGTCACTTGACCACATCATAACCATCTCTAGTCATTACTGGCCTAGCAAAGAGGGCACAGTTTTACTTTGCATGCAGCCACATAGATATTAATGAATGTTTAATAAAATGTGAATAAATAAAAATAATAAAATTAGTCACACGTGTGAAACGTTGGTGGTCAACATAAATTGTCAATTATGAAATAAACAAACAAATTGTCACAGGCATTTTATGATTTACCTAAAGAGTTGCATTTCATTTGTTTATAAATTAAATAACAGTAGTTCAACCGCAGGAACGAGCCATGCAAATGCCGAATCGCATGCCGGTATTGTAATGATTAAATAAATTTTGTGGTTTGCTTCGAAGGCAATTTGCGGATATGAATTCATACCTATGTGAGAAATAAAAGACGGTGGGCACTTTATTAGTTATGGTAATGGATATATATATGTATGACCATATGTGTGTGTGTAAAATATATATGCATGTATAAGTAGCTATGTAAGCACTTAAAACATAAGCGAAAAACAGCTCTCAGCTCACATTCTAAAGTGCGCTTCCCAACTACAGCGCAGGAACTGATTGACAAATTTTGATCATTTATTTGTTTCTTATTTAATTTTAATATTTTTGTAGATAAATATAGCTTACTCTAATACAAAAACTTCACGAAGTCAAGTTCCTAAGTTTGTGTACATTTGAAAAAAAAAAAATCAGCAACTTTTCAGCATTCCAAACTTTAGGTTAGGTTAGCCTGATTGGCAATAGCCACGCATGGACCTTTTGGTCCCTAGCGATACCAGATGGAGACCGACCTCTATGAATACCTAAAATAGACATCATGTAGAATGTCAGCGCTTCTGGTGAATCTAAGCAAAGCTGGGAGATCCGCTTTTGAGACATCCCCCAGACCCTCAAACAAAGGGGCTCCAAGGCATTTTGAACGCGTTTTTAATAATGCCGGATAAACGCACAGAAGGTGTTCTAAAGTTTCCTTAACCGCCTCTCTGCATTTTCTGCATTTCTCCGTGTTAGCAATCCTTATCTTGTACGTAGGTGCATCCAATAGATTATGACCTGTTAGCATACCTGTAATAGCTCTACGAATTGAGTCAGTTTGTTGTCGTTAGTTCTACACATAACTTTTGCTGTTTTGCAAGTGATAAAAGTAGTCCACCTAGCTTCCACTCGCTTTTTCATATAGTCGTCCATTTCGTTGTATATTGTATTTAGCGGATTTGGTATCTTCTCTTGTTCAAATGGTAGTCTAATAGCACTTTTTGCTATCTCATCTACTATTTCGTTCCCCATAATGCCTTTGTGACCAGGTACGCAATAGATATGCAACCTACTGTTTGCGGCTAGCCTTTCTATGGCCTCCCTGCTCCGTCGAACATTTTCGGACTTAATACAATATGATCTTATTGCTTTTATTGCTTCTTGACTGTCCACGTATATATTAATTATTGAGTTCTTTCTTGTTCTTGTGTAGGCTAGCTCCGCAGCTTTCCCCACAGCAAAAACTTCCGCTTGGAAAATACTGCTGTGGTCTGGCAGCTTAATAGGTAGCCTTATCCCTAGTTTTGAACAGTAAATACCCGCTCCCAATCCATCCCACTCCGTCTGTATAGATGTGAAAAGTTCTATGGCCAGGCTTCATGCCTTTGTGCCATCCCTCCTCTTCAATTGTAGTGCGAAACCTTCTCTCCCAATTAAAGTACGGCGTCATGTAGTCTGTGCAATCTGAGCTCCACTTTCCTATTGAGCTGTGACCGAAGGTTCGCTGCCAGGTTTTCCGCCATAAGGTCAATAGGCGGCATGCTGAGTATCATTTCCAGCGCCGCCGTTGGAGTGGTTTTCATCCCTCCTGTTATTCACAGAGCAGCGAGTCGTTGAATCCTTTCCAGTGGCATTAAGTATGCCAGTTTTCTTGTCGCAGTCCACCATACTAAGGCCCCATACAGCAATATCGGTTTAACTACTGCCGTGTAGCACCAATGCATCAGAGAGGGTGATAGACCCCAAGTAACGCCTAGCATTCTTTTACATGCGTACAATGCATTACTGGTCTTTTTTACCCTCTCCTCAGCATTTTGCTTCCACAGCAATTTGCTGTCCCGTATTACTCCGATGTACCTCGGTACCCAAACTTTAACTTCAATTTAAAAAAGATACTCAACAAATTTCCATAAATATTTCAAACTTTTTTATTAGAATTTTCAGAAAAATTTCTAGTATGTAGAATTATACTCCATTGAATTTTGTTTTAATAAAATGCAAGTTTTAAGTGGCTCATAAATCGCGTTGATTTTTGGCAATTTTTTTTCTTGGCCGTGTAGCGCATTTTTTCCATATAAAAAACTCTCCAGGTGAAAATGCGCAAGACGGGGAGCAAAAAAAATTGTGAAAAATCAACGCGATTTTTGAGCTACTTAAAGCTTGCACTTTATTGAACCAAAATTTAATAGACTACAACTCTGCATACTCGAAAGTTTTCTAAAAATTCTGAATAAAAAATTTGGACTGGTGTTAAAAATTGGTGGGATTTATTCTTTCAAATTTTTACAAACTTAGGAACTTAGGTTTATAGGATTTTTATAGTAGAATTAACTGTATTTTCATAAAAAAATATTAAGAAAGTGAAAAATAATTATATGCTCAAAACTTGTCAATAACTCCCTGTTCTATGGTAATAAAATCACACCAGAAATCTCAAAAAAACTGCAATATTCGTCGTATGGAGAAAATGCACAAGACGACGGTGAGGAAAAAAATGTGAAAAATCAACGCGATTTTTCAGCCACTTCAAACTATTACTTCGTTATAACAAAATTTAAAGGGTTATAAAACTACATACTCAATTTTTTTCACAAAATCTTAAAAAAATTCGAAATTTTTATGAAAATTTTGAGAATTTTTTTTCAAATCTAAATCAATTTAGGAATCTAGATTTATATAGTTTTTATAATAGAATTAGCTATATTTTCATTAAAAAAATATTAAGATTAAATAAAAAATAATTAAATGCTCAAAACTTGTCAATAAGTCCCCATTCTATGTAATAAAATCACTGAAGGAATCTCAAATCAAAAACTCCGGCTTTTGTTGTATGGAGAAAATCAGCAAGACGATGGGCTCAAAAAAGTTTTCAAAATTCGACGGAATTTTTGAGCCACTTCTAACTTGCACTTTAAGTGGCTAAAAATTCTTGTATATTTTTTGGTTTTTTTTTTCTTAACTGTGTGGCGCATTTTTTTCATTTAAAAAAATCTCAAGCAATCGTCACATGGAGAAAATGCAAAAGACATTGAGCAAAAAAAAAATCGTAAAAAATCAACGCGACTCTTTAGCTATTTAAAACTTACACTATCTTACACATTACCAAAATTCAAAGGGCTATAAAACTGCATACTCAATTTTTTTTTTACAAAATCTCAAAAAACTTCGAAATTTTTATGAAAATTTCTTGAATTTTTTTTTTTTTTCAAATTTTCACGAGCCTAGGAACTTAGACTTATATAGTTTTTGTAGTAAAAAGAACTATATTTTCATAAAAACATACTAAAATTAAATAAAAAACAAATCAATAAACTTCTCAGTAAGTCGCTGTTCTATAGTAGTAAAATGCACTCAAATTTCTTTTCACAACTTTTTAAATGTACGTAAGCATAAAAAAGTGGAACTAAAAACCCTAAAAAAGTACGCACATTGTAAAATATAAACCTATACATATTTGCACCTAAGTTTCAATATGCTCATACATACATATGGATATACATACATTCATTCGCAGTTGGCATGCGATTGCGTAACCTTGACATTGATCGGCGTTTAAACCAGTTTAGCGACAGCAACGGTTGCTAATCTGTTATACATATAAACATATAATATTATATGTTGTATAATAAAACTAATTTGTAAATTGCTGCTGTTTTTTTTTCATCATTCTCTGGCAACCTGATTGCACACCCACATAGCTGAGATAAATCAATGACATATGAAAGCTTGCACGGGGTAGATTAGCGTCTAAATGCATTGCTACGATCTACAGGTGCTTAAATACATACATGTGGATGTATAGGAATATGAGTGGAAACATTCATACATAAATTTATATTGCATAAGTATTTACTTGCATTACATAGTAGCAAGTACCCTGCAGGAAATTCACTAGTACTCAACTGGTGCGTTTCTAGTTGGTTAAGATCACAGTTAGTTCCCATTTTTTTCTATTTTCCGAGTAAACGCGATTGAGAAATATTTAGTACTAAATTCAGTGGATGAAATCGCATAAGCTGCGCAACCTCTTTTCAATAGTTGGGCACCCCAGCGCTAAATTCGATAAATTTTATCCTATTATCAAAAAACCGTCACCAAGTTCGCATCGATGCCATACTTATTTATCGAACCACTTATTTATTACTAGCGAATCAAGCAACCTTTGACGATGCAAAAGAAAACTTTTCATTTTTTTTTACTAACATTTTTTTTTGTATTCGAAAAAATTGTATTATTTTTGTATTCAAAAATTTTTTTTAATTTTGAAGAGAAACTTCTTAGGCGTCGATGGACGAGCGAGAATAGAGAGTAAAGTTTCAAGGTCATGCAACGTTTAAGGCATTTTCGTTCCGCGAGAGAGAAAAAAGATATAACGTAGAGGCAAAGGAGAGAGCGAGCTATACCTCATATACATATATCTTAAATACACTTTAGGCTTTTTTCCTGAGATTTTTCCTTGTGGTTGCTAATTTCTAGTGAGAAATAACATTGCCTACTTTTTGGCGCTTGTTTGTTGGTGCAAAGTTGTAAGAAATATATTTTTGGTGCCTACTTTTTGGCGTTATATTTCCTTGGTGCCTACTGTTTGGGGCGTTTTTTGATCGAAGTTTTTTGGGGTTTTTTTGTGTCGACTTTTTGACGCTTATTTCCGTTTCCTGGCTAGTGCTTGTGCGTACTGTAAAATGCTATCATTCCGGCGTCGGATTTATTGGTATTGCCTTGCGGTAATTTGTGCCGTTGCTGCGATCCTGGAAAAGCTGCGTTTGTGCGGGTGATAAACGCTCGGAGTAGTGCATACCTAATCCGGTAGACCCTTCTCCGTTTCTTGTAAATTTTGTCTGTTTGTATTCTCTGCAAATGTTGAGAAGTTACTTAGATATACATTCTTTCACTCTCTCTCATTCTCTCTCGGTTCTCTCCCTCTTTCTTTATCTGCCTTGAAAGTTTCACTTCTGTTATGTGTACTACGCTACACGCACTTTTTTTATTAAAAAAAAATGTTTGTATGTTTTTGTTTTTTTGAAGAAATATATTCTTATATTTCGGCTACGGTGACCGCCGTTTATATTTAATAACTCAAATTTGCTTTAAGCATTTAAATTTTAACCGATGTTTAATAAAAGAAAAATAGCTGTTCTCATAGTTCTTTTATAGCCTAGTGACTTAAGACTTCACGCTCGTAGGCAGATTTTTTTACTCGCCCTTAGCCCCCACAGATTCCACTGGCTACATTTTCATCAAAACTGGAAGCCTATCGATTAACACTCCGCAATATATTCCACTTTATTTCAAGGTTAAGTGTGCGCGAGACTATCAAAGATTTCAGGATGCGCCCTAAAAAGTTGCTCTGTTTAAAGCATAAAGCCGAATGTGCAGCAGAATCTGCATAGACGTATGCTCTTCAAGTGTGCTCTTATTTTTTCCGTGATTGTGCCACGTAATACCTACAACAGACAAAATCTCTCTTAAATCCCTACAAAACATGAACGCAACAACATCCCCAATGAAGTGTACTCAGAGGCATGAAGAAAATTAGTTTAATAATACAGGATCATTACAACCAATAAACAAAGGAAATAGTTTTGGACGAAGCTATAGCCATTTTGAGGAATGCTTCACTATCCTCAATACCCTGGGGATAAGGAAGACCATCTTACTGGCCTGGGTACTAGGACATGAAGGTCATGAAGGCAACGAACAGACGGACTGCCTAGCTAATTAAGCGTAATTTCGAAATTCCATAAACCAGAACCATTCTCGAAACCACACAGAAGTCATATGGTACGTTAGGTTAGGTTAGGTAGTAATGGGCCCACTTGGACGAAAGAAGTTTGGTTCATCCTTTGTGATACAATTGCAAGAGGGAAAAAAGAGGTGAAGGAAAAAAACAATTAAGTCGAAAAGTAGAGGGGTGGGGAGGGTTGAGTATGTGTGGAACATGTACGGTGACTAATTCACGGTTGTGTTAGCCTCTTTATGCTGCTGATGAAGTTCATCAGAGTTCGTACGACGCTGAATAAAAAAATCCAGGGCAGAGGCGAAGAAAATAACTCATCCCTCCTTCTATAGGACCATCAAGTAGGTTCTTAAATATGGATAAAGAAAATCTACGAACTCTTACTAGATACCAAAGGGGGCATTTCAGGAAACTAGGAGCAGTAGAATCAAGCATCTGTCATTTTTGAGAGCTGTACAATGAAACACCACAGCACATCCTCTACGAATGTGCAACTCTAAACAAAATTTAAATTTCAATTTAAGGGTAACTTTGACAGCTTCTACCACTGCTTGGTAATAGCTTGTTTTTGAAAATTACCAAAATGGAACGACTTTTAGTAAAAGCTCACAACCGAGAAAAAAAAATGAAAAATGTATGTTTAAAAAATCGCGGTTTCCAGCGAAAATATAAAATTTACTTGAAATACAGGGGTCACCGACTTCAAAAACTTAGAAAAACGCTTTTAAAGTTTATTCTTGGACATCTAGGGTTCGTGAGCTTCTCCCAAATTATCGGATATCCTTCAACATATTCAATTAATCGAATTTTTGAGGAAGGTTCAAAGAATCATAAGTGCATAGCTAAAATCGTTTAGAATCCTGGTTTCCCTGATAACCTGGTATAAGGCTTCGCTACATACCATGTGTTCAATGATAACCGAGTGTATCGGGATGCAAAACATTTCATTAAGATATCGCAAGCTCCACTCTTCAGTTCTATTTTTAATCCGTGTAAAAGGGACACGTTTTAATTAATAATTCGTTAATGACTTTAATATAATTTAGAGGAAATGTAGTAACTCATACAGTTCGGGATTTATTGAGTTCTGGAAAGTCAAAAAGAAGAAAGAAAGTCCATTTAGGTTCGAATCAATACTCAGCCTCGTGTGAACACAGCCTTAATGCGCGAAAAACGTGTCTACACTTTTTGGTTCTGACACTGGCTTCATCTAGGCGAAGTTTTGCTTCCTCAAGCCCCAGCAGGGAATGTTTGCCGCAACCTGTTGCTTGCACTATCATATCAAAATTGCACAATCTACTCATAACATTATTTGTTGCTATTAAATACTGTACGAGGGTCACTCAATAAGTCCTTAGAAACTCCAAGAGGTGTTAGTAGCATCAACGACGATCAGTTTTTAATGCTTATTCCCTAGATAGCACCTCTAATATTTTTATTACCGATTGAAGCAGAAGCTTTTGCTTATTTATAGGAATGCAAATAGTGAGTTTCCATGGTGAAAATCATGTAATTTTAGTTTGAACGATTACAACATCTATCGTAATCACTGAGTTTGACCCCTAGCGACTTCTTTTATTTCTAAACATGGCTCAGCATACAACGGCTGACGGTCAAATGCGGAGATCATCGCCCAAACAAATACCAATTTCGAGTACCTTTCGAATATCTTTCAAAGGTTCTTAGGATAAGGGAAGCTTGCAAGATAATAAGAAATCAACCACAACAACTACGGCAGTATATATTTTTTCAATTAGTCAAACAGCCATCTTAGCTTTAAAGTCACCTGCAATAAATTCAAAAATCATCAGACAATGCAAAGAAGAATTAAATGCCTTAGTGCGAATGTCAGACATCACCCTCCTCTGGGTACTTGACCATAGAAACATAGAAGAAAATAAGAAAGCTGATGGGCAGGCAAGACAGGGGGCTCTACAGGCTCTAGAGTATCCGAAGTGGGAACAGTGGGCTGCGTCTAGGAAGATGGAGTGGCCGTATAACGATAGATGTAAAAGCTGAAATCAAGAAGATTCTAGCGAGACAGTCTTCCTTTATCTGTGTGAGTGCCCAAGTCTAGGGTGCTCTACGCCGTACAATGCCAGGGGAAATTCTCAATGACCAAATTGATAGAAATTGCAGGAAAGAAAATAGATGGCATAGGCAGATTTATAGTCAAATCAAGTTGGTGTGATATAATAATGGCAGTGGTTCTACTAGTGGTGTCCCAAAATGGTACCTTTTGTGCTAATTGAGTCTAGGATGTGTCACTCAGACGGCACCTCCACCAACCAACCAAGCAACCGTCCTAAGTCTTACTTTTGGAAACATGTTTGGGGTAGTGTACAGAGCTTAAAAGAGTTTATGCTAAAAAATATAAAAATAAAAAATTCTATTGTAAAATATTTTTTTTTTAATTTTTAAAATAATTTTTTTGCTTCTAGCTTTTCATTAGAACTTATTGAACCGCTCGCGTACTTAAACATTTAATATCTATGCAAACATATTATCGCACTCCCGGCTTTGAATTCACTCTACCACCTATTACATACACACATACATACAAATATGACATGGATGTGTGTACTCGCACCTTCAAAATGCAACGCTGTCAGCACGCCAGACCCTATAACAATAGAATTTATATTATAATTAGCCTGTCTTCACTAACGTCACGCCTCATGCTTGGGCAGCATCACTTTAAAGCTGCAATTACTTAAATTTATACTCATACAGTGAAGCCTCGATATAACGAGAAAGTCTATAGAACAAAATTTTTGCCGAGTTCCTTGGTAAAACCTTGTTATTGCAAAATTTCAATAAATTTACATAAAAATTCTCCATAAATATTATAATAACGAAGAAATTTTGAGCATGAAGACCTTTTGGAATATATTGACAGTTAAAGTTCCGTTAGCAAAAGCCTCTACATGACGAAGTTTTGTGCGTTTTTTCTTTAGCTTTGGCAAGCTTCGGGTAAATGAGCATAAGAACGATATACCCCCTCAATAGACTGTAAACAGTTCTCATCCGAGGTTTCGTTGTGTCTTTCATTGGAGAAGGATTTTTACGTGGCGGGTCCCAAACCGAGCGCACAGCCAGATATCCTGGGTTGATTCGCATTCTCACATTAGCTCGCTCCGAAACGGATGTTTGGCAGCTATGCAGAGGATTCTTGGGCGAAGTCCGGAAGTTGTGAGATGCTTGGACGGTATGCAGAATAATCGTCCTGGCCACATCCAAGTGAATGACAATGAGGTACTCTCGGAATCATCCTCTGTAAGGCGCGGAAGCTTGGACGATAACAATATCCCAAGAGGCGTTCCTTGGGTTGTTTGAAAGAAAGATTCTGCGGAACATTCAATGGGTACCAGCTTGTGGTAGCAAAGGAAGAAGAAGGCTTCCTCTGCGTTGGAAAAATCCGGTGAAGAAGGACTTAGCTGCACTTGATGTTTTACAAAACTCGGCCAAAATCGCGTAAGCGGTTATCGCGTCAATCAAGAAGAAAAATACCGTAAACAACCCAGAAGCACTGAAACACAAAAACACAATTTCTTAATGGAAATAAACCATCAAAATTATTTTTTTTTTTTTATTCCTAAGTTTAGTTCCTCTTCTTCTCACACAAACCAGTTGGAAATCTAATTTGACAATTTCCGCAAACTCATCCGAACTATTTCTTGGTGTCTTCGAGCCAGTGAGAAATAAAATTACTTTGTCAAAGTAGCTCTGAGTAGAGAATAGCCACGGAGAACGAACAAAAGAAACATAAAATGGGCAGTTTCGGGCAAGGATGATAGATTACCACGGTTGACCTTCAGCTAGGGTGAACAACGAAACTGAGCGAGTAACTTTGGCTACTATCATACATCACCAGGTATTCGGCAGCAGAATGCTGCACGCTCATTTCTCACGTATTGACACCCGCGTCCAATCAGCCATTGTTCAGACGACAACAAAGCAACGAGTTAGCGAAGACTGTCTTAATTTGTTTCGTACATCACTAATACAAGCTCAGTTTATTCGTAAGCAAGCTGCTGTTATGACACCGGTAACGTCCAAAGATGATAGAATACAAGGTTGCGCCTTCCGAGTTCGCTGTGTCGTCAGGGTCCATGTCGAAATTGCGAAAAATAAAGTAAGTATTTTGCGAAGACGCCACCTTCAGTAGTCAATTTCTCTTTGGTTGCGTCAGCCAGTCAGCTGTTTCCTTCAAATTCGCTGAGAGCGGGTTAACGGTTTGATATTGGTCACACCTTCTGAATTTTTTCATGCGGTTTCGGGAAACTGCGGGCATTGCATATTTTTCTTTATTGTTTGATTTGGAAATAAAAACCAAAAAACCAATTATGGCCGTAAAACACTTGAACAAATTTAGCATTTTTCGTTGTATCGATATATTCTATAAATATAACGGCACTATTGTTAGATAAAACGAAGCATTTCTCCAACTCCTTCGAGGTTTCACTGTACTCTACATTATACTATACCGACGCAATTGCTTCAACTACAAGCGTTAGGGTGTGCATACAAGGTGGCGCAAAATTAATCATCCATTTTTGTTTTTTTGAAAAGTTTTTATTAAATAAAAAAAAATTATTTTGAGTGTCGGAAATCTTTATTTTCAAGCTTTACACGCTCCATTGCTTGTCTGTTTGTAAACTTTTTTTTGTCAGCGGAGGTTAAAATCTAAAATGTTAGAAGTATCATCAAAGGTGCCGTCACACCACTCCCACAATAACACACTATAACATTCCTCCCTCTCGGCTGATTCCACCCTGGGACTTCTGAAAGCAGTTTATCAAGATGGTGCCGCGTTTGTACTTTTCAAACACACCAGGTACCTACGTCCAGGTACCTCTTTTAGTTGCGTATGGGGGTTATACGCTATCGAAAGCCTCCAATACTAATTTGTGACCAATGAGACATCGGATATTTGCAATATCGTTGCTCGATTTCGACTCTGCGTTTGTTTGGGTTCGTCTTGATGCTTGCCTCAGGCGTTAGTGCTTGTCGTCTGTTCGTAAGTACAGTCACCCCCGCAGGAGATCTGCCTCAACATAGCTTGTTTGACGCATCTGTTGGATGTTCTCACTTGGTCGCTTTTGCCTAGCTTCCGCTTTGCGCTCTCATTCTCAGTTTTGGAGTTTTATTACGGTCCTTGCTGCAAACTCTTTTACTGCCTCCCATTTCCCATTCGAACTCAGCATTTGCGTTATCTGGCGTGGAGATGACACCGAGGACATTTGAGAGTTCGGAGCGATCTTCGTAAAATCTAGCACAGAGAAAAGTCTCATGTGCTGCACTCTCTTCTTCGCTGGCATTCTGGACAGATCGAATTATCTGCTAGATTAATACGGTTGAGGTACACAAAAAATCCACCATATCCGCTAAGAATCTGGGTTGGACAAAAATCTTTTTCGCCATGTTTTCTACTTATCTATTCATCTAAATTACAAATTTTCAAATTTTTTAGTCAGAATTTGTGTAGAATTTAGAAAAATTAAATAAGAAAGTTAAGAATTTAGCAAAAGTAAATAAAAAAGGTATTCAAAAACCATTCAAGCTTCATCAAAATTTCAAACTTTTCAGTCAGAATTTATTACAGAATTTAGAAAAAATTAATAAAATAGTTATTCAAAAATCAAAAAATCTCCATCAAAATTTATAATTTTTTTTGTCAGATTTTAGAAAAAATAAATAAAAAAACACTATTCAAAAATAAAAAATTCTCTCAAAATTTCAAACTTTTTATTAAGAATTTAGAATTTAGAAAAAAAAATTAAAAAGTTATTTAAAAATAAAAAAATCAAATTTTTTATTCAGAATTCAGAAAAAAAATAAAAAACATCTTGATCAAAATTTCAAATTTTTTAGTCAGAATTTGTTGTAGAATTTGGAAAAATTAAATAAAAAAGTTAAGAATTTAGAAAAAATAAATAAAAAAAGGTAATCAAAAACCAAAACATCTCCATAAAAATTGCAAACTTTTCAGTCAGAAATTATCGCAGAATTTAGAAAAATTAAATGAAAAGGTTATTCAAAAATCAAAAAAAAAAACTCCATCAAAATTTCTAATTTTTAGTCAGAATTTAGAAAAATAAAATAAAAAAAACACTATTCAAAAATAAAAAAATCTCTCAAAATTTCAAACTTTTTATTCAAAATTTAGAATTAAAAAAAAATAAAAAAGTTATTCAAAAATCAAAAAATCTTTATCAAAATTTCAAACTTTTTATTCAGAATTTAGAAAAAAAATAAAAAAGTTATTTAAAAATAAAAAAATCTTGATCAAAATTTCAAATTTTTTATTCAGAATTTAGAATTTAGAGTTAAAAAGTTATTTAAAAATCAAAAAATTATCATCAAAATTTCAAACTTTTTAGTTATTATTCGAGTGCGTCGTAAAGAGCACTTTTTTATGTAATAAAACAGTTATTCAAAAACATCATTGGTTTATTAGTTTTGCACCACCTTGCATGATATTGTTTAAAGTAACACAAAGTGCGTGCTGGAATTTTAGAACTTTTTTTGAAAATTGTTTGTTGTTGGCGACTTTTTGCATTTTCTCCATATAAAAAAAATGTTTTTCTAAAAACCTCAGAAAAAGTTTTAATGCAAATTTATTGATTTTTTGTTTTTAATTCTGTGCAAAATTCGAAACTTATTTATTTGGTTTCATGATTTTTGTTGTAGTATGAACTATATTTGCATAAAAACACTAAAAAAAAAATTAAAAAATAACAAAAATAAAAATTGTTTAAAAATTTTGCAATAAATCGCGTTGCACTGTGGAGACATCTTCTTCCGCGTCATATCTAGTTCTTGTTTATGACTACTTTCGATTTTCCAAAAGGAAAATTTTTGGAATTTATAGAACATTTTTTTCTAATGACTCACTATCACTATTTTAAGCTTAACAGTTAGGTTTTCTAACAAAATGAAATTAACACATGCTGTCAAATTTATTCGATCAGCGTGAGTAATAACGCGCCAACGCTTCATCGCCTTATTTGCATAAGACATTAACAGCTGGTGTATGTGGGATTTTCTCAGAATCACTTTCAGCATCGATTTTTTGTCACTTTCAACACAGATTTTTTGTCACTTTGAGCACAGATTTTTTGTCACTTAGGTCTGCAATGACACTTAGGTCCGCGAGTTCAAGTTCTGTTTTCCCTGAAATTGTTTTTGCTTTTCGTTTTTATGATTAATAAACTTTCTTATTATGCATACATACATACGTAGAACTTAAGCAGAAATAACTGCTGGTCGCCTACATAAACGAACATGCTCTCTACTGTGCAACTAGCGCACATCATACACATACAACTCTAAAGCATACCATGCAGTAACAGTGCAAGTGTGAGTCCACTGCTGTGAGAGCCACTGCAGTTAACACCAAAGATTATATGAATCGCTTGCAGTTACTAGGCAAGTATGAGTCGACTGCTGGGAGTTCTTTTCAAATGCACCAGCTTGGAGATGACTACGATTGCTAGCTTTGCTGAGCTTACAAGTTTTTTGTAAATTCTTTTGTTAAGAAATAAATATTTTATAATTTACATAGTTACAAACATCATTCGAAATTTTCATTTAATGCGCCTTAGCTTCCTCCTATTTCTTTCAGGTTAAATTATGTATATTTGTGGGGTTGTAACTAAACAGCCTATTTGACTTTAGCAGGTTTTGATTTTTGGATAATTAAATCACTTTCTTTCACAATATGTTTCACATTTTTATTAAATTTAATTTCAAATGATTTTCAACCTGGAACTATGAATAACAAATACTTTAAATATTGCATAAGAACCCATTAACACAATTACCCATGACTTAAGGGGATATTCTAGTGTAGAATTTTGAAAAAATCCAAATTTTTTTTAAATACTTTCAAAGTTTAGACATTTAAGAATATGTCATTAAGAGGATTTTTTAAAATTCCTATTGTTTCATGAGTTATAGCCATGACATGACATCGGTTTCGATCTGCCCGCTTTAACTCAACAAACGCGTTTTTCTCAAAACTCTCTTTTCGAGCTGGCGGTAAGGATATCTCAAGGTCTAATAGACCGATTCACTTCAAACTTCGGGAGAATGTTCTTTAAACATTTCTTCTTCGGATGACCTTAGCACGAAACTATAACTTTTCATTTAATATTTTCAAAAAAAAAAACGAAATTGTCAAAAAAATGGAATATTCAAAAAAACAAACCTTTTTTTCAAACAGCTGCCATATTGTGAAATTTTTTTTTTAACTTGTCCAAGGCTCTTTCGATAGCGGCATCTATAACAATTAAGGATCCGTTTGGTTTTTATTTTTCAGATCACCAGGAGGGTTGAAATCATGCACGCCAGGACACCCTCTTATTTTTTGACCCCTACTTTGCGGATGAATATAGAATACTTTATAAAAAAAAATCGTATCTGTATCAAATAAGGTGTGCGCGACTGTAAGTTGTTTGTCTAGTGGTTGTTGTAACAGTTTTGCGAATACTCATTACAAAACTTCTTTACGCACAGACTTCCTTCAAGACTGTAATTAGTTTTTACACACCCGATCTATTTGTATGTAACGGGAGATCAGATTGGAGGTAATGTTTTCCGATAGGGTACTTTTAATAGATCACGCGTGACTACTGTCACACTAAATACCTACTTTTTCCGTATATATATTGTGGCCGTAAAAGAGAGTTTTGCCGAAGATTCGAAAGAGTCGATTCGGTGCCGATCTCAACAACTTGGCCTATCTTATGGCACTACTTGGGCGATTTTCTGTAAAGGCATTGGTTTGAAAGCGTAAAAGATCCAGCTAGTCCAAGATTTGAAACCAGCCGATCTTCCAAAGCGTCATAATTACAGTCGCGGGCGCTTGAATAACTCGCCGAAGATCCGCATTTTGGTACTCGAATTTCGTTCAGCGATTAGGCCCACTTTTGGCTTCATGGCTACGTCAATAAGCAAAATTGCCGTATTTGGTCAGAAGAGCAACCCGGAGTCATTCAAGAACAGCCATTACACCATGGAAAACAACCGTTTGGTGTGATCTGTGAGCTGGAGGAATCATCGTTGTAGTTACGTTGTAGCGAACGTTATCGCGCCATAATAAATGACTTTTTGATGCCAAGAATTGAAGCCCTTAATCTCCACAACTTTTGGTAGTTGGTTCCAACAAAACGGCGCTACTTTTCATACAGCTCATCTCGAAGCAGTGGATTAGCCACTAAGAACGTGTGATATCACACCTTTGGACTTTTATCGTGAGGTATTTAAAGTCTAAATGCTTTGTGGGTAAACCAGCTTCTATTGAGGCATTGGAAGACAACACACGAAAGTTATTCACGAGACACCGACCGAAGTCCTCCAGCGAGGCGCGAGTCATTCAAAATTGGTGTTTACGGATGGCGGAATTAGGGCGCAGTTGCGGTCAACATTTGAAAGAGATTATCTTTAATAACAAAATTTCATGAATGGTTCCAAACAAAAATATTGTATATTAATAAAGATTGAATTTTCAATTTCAATTTGAACATTCGGTAACTCTAAATTGATCACCCTTTATTAACAGCAAATTTCTAATAACCTTGTGCACAAGTAAGTGGGTAAAAAAATTCACAGATATGCACCCTCACCCAAAAGTTTGAAACCAGTGGGTCCTGCACCGGTAGAACTACAACCTGACGCACAGCAGCGATTAGAGAAGAAATTCGTCCAAACACTTAAAAAAAGGATATATGAGCATATATGTTAATATGTGTATGTATATGCATGCGTATGTATTATATGTATGTGTGTATGTGTGATGTACGCATTTTATCCAAATTTCTTGGAATTTCTTTCGCAACTCATGAGAAGCCGCAGCAGCCAATTAATTTAAGACAATTTTTCATATGCAATCATTGATTACTCAGACATAAATTTTCCCTTTTTTCCCGCATGCACTGCTAAAAAGCGACTTTAAAAAATAATAAATATTAAATTAACTGCAATTTGCTGCAGAAAACGCAAAAGTAAAAAATTAAAAAAAAAAACAAAGTACCAGACGCGCTAAATTAATAAATTCATCCGAAAAAGGTGGAAAAAAACACGAAATTCTGATTCAATTTGCCATTCAGTTATGCGCAATCGCAACAATTCACTCTCGCCTGCCATTTCATGACAACAAAGTGCAATGCACTTTCGACTGAGACGCTACTGGAATTTTAGGCGCGCGAGTAAATTAAAAATGTTTAACGCGTTTCGCGTTTTTCTCTTCCTCTTCTCAATTCAATCATTCATTATTTATTTGCCGCATTGTTGTTGTTTTATGAAGTAATAAGTGCGAATTGCGGCAATAGAGCAGCCAAGTCGACCATAGCCGGCTGATTTGCATAGGAAAAAAGCCGGCAGTTGTTGTAGTAATAATTTTAATTGAATTCAGTTCGTATTTTCCAGTGAATTTCGCAAAAACACAGCGAAACGTGTCAGCCGTACGGCTTCGACTTTGACTTTGTCAACTGCTGCTTTTCGCATGGCAACCCACATATGTGTGTATGTATGTATGTATGTATGAGAGTGACTAAGTTGTACAATAATATTTTTAGTGTCATAATGACTTGCAGGTTTTTCTTTTTTAATGTTATAAGAGTACTCATTTTTGCCATTATTACAGTATTACATGCATGGGTACATGCATACATACATACATACATACATACATACTTATATAATATATATATTTTTAAAATATCTACATACATACTTATATAAAATATAAAAGCACATACAGTTTTCAAGAATATCTTTGCATAGTGAAGAAAAATTTTAAATTTTAGCTTTGATCGAGAACTCCAACAACAAATAAAAAAGCAAACAAAAATGTATACACACATTCCATTACTGTACTTATCTACGACTTATTATCCTTGAAAAACATACTTTTTTTAATACCACAGATGGTTCAAAATTAGATAATAAAGTTGGTGGAGGAGTCTAGTCCGAAAAACTGGAGATAAAGTAATCATTCCGCCTACTCGATAACTGTAGTGTATTTCAAGCGGTTACTGCTATTAAGGAAAGACTTACAGTGATAAGCACGAAAGTATTATCCAAACAGCCAGGCAGCAATAAAAGCGCTAGAGTCCAAAATGCCCTTGTCAAAAACAGCCATAGTATCTTATAAACTCCGAAACGAAAGCATTGATGCCCATGCCCATAGCCACTTGTAAATTACTGATAGACAGAGAAACTTTTAAATTAGTAATTTAAAAATGGTAAAACCTAACAACATGTGAATTAAGCAAATTGGCATGGCCGAAACTTAACAGTGGTCGTTCAAAATGCTTGCTAAAACTCAACAGAGAGAATACAAGAACTTTTATAGGTGTATTAACCGGTCACCAAGCTATAAAGCTGGGAGTTCCATACTACTGTAGAAGTTATACAATACACCTCTTTTGTGGGTGTGAAGGGTTAGCTAGAAGAAGACTTTACATGCTTGGTAGTACATTTTCAGCAGATGTAGCGGATATAAAGCATCTTAAACTAATGTAGTTAAGCTCGTTTATAAAAGCCAGTGTAAGGAAAAAGTTACAGTGGTATCGCAATGGGCCTACGACAGGTATAAGAGTGTCATATTGGCAGCTACCAGACTTGCCCTACCTACCAACCAGAGTAAATACTTAGAAAAGCATTATATTTCAGACTCTATTTCATAACTGACGAAATAATGAGTACTTTTCTGACGCTAAAATGAGTTAGAATATTTACAGGGATGGCTGTTTCTCCTTACGCTAGCATTCCACATGGCACTGTATAGAAATTTTTCTTTCACGATTTCTAGCAGACAAAACAATTTTAGACTGTTAAGATTTTCAAAAATATGTATGTATATGTATATGTGTATATGTATGTGTATGCAATATGTATGTAGTTGGAGCGTCGCATTTAGTAGCTGTGACATCCATGCATATGTGCGTAAGTGGTAATGGCGCCGAAGACATATGAATGTGACTCATTGTACTTAATCTGCTGAAAATATTTATTTTCGAAATGATGGCAGTGTGACTTAAATTCTTTGGAAATGTCTTACAAACTTGGCTTTAGACATAGATAAGTGCTGGAATTTTTATTACTTAATTGAATAGTATTTTTTTTTTTTTTTTCTTATCTACTTCATCGGATGTACGCATTTGTCTGAAGGGACAGCCCTCAAGTACTTTGAAGACGTGAAACGCAAGCATGGCGTCTTTTTCTGCTGCCACCACCAGCAGGCACCACATCGAGTACTTGCAGAGCTATAGCATTTGTTGCCATTCCAAGTTTCAACTATATTAGATTTCTAATATTTATGTAAAATCAGCTTTATAGCTCATCAGAGTATTAGAAAATCTACATATGTATGAGGGACTTCTATAATGTAGACAGAAGGAATAAAGTCATCTTACCAAGAACAAAACTACCATTGCCCACTTAGTCAAAGGTGTAAAATACTGGTCTGGCGAAGCGCTCGTATATTACGTCCAGAGTTGGGCATTTTGCACTATCACAAATTTTTTTAGTGTTAGTTAAAATAGGGGTTTGTTTTTTCACTAAGTCCTCAGTTTTTCAGTGTTTTAGCTATCCGCTTACTGCATTAATTATTTAGTACTCTATGCCCAACCTTGATTACGTCCCTTTGCAAATAGATCGAAGCGTCGCTCGTACATTAGCGAGCAGATGCAAGGTGTTTTCACTGGTTCGCTGTGCGTATTTGAGTATAACTGGGAAAGTTAGGGGAATCCTGCTATGCAACTTTCAGGGTTTATCAAGCATAGCCTCAGCTATTAATAAAAAAAATAAGAGCAAATCTGAGAAGTGGTGTTTTTCAGAGATGACTAAAAACAATTCCTACAAATTTTAAACAGGAACATAAAATTTGTTTCTAAATATTTTTTTTTAAGTATATTTCACCTAATAAAAATCTAAAAAAAAATGTACATAATATTTTTTTGGAAAATTTTTTTTAAATTATTTTTTAATCTAAAAAATTCCAAAAAAAATTTAACTACACATTAAAAAACTTTATACTGAAATTGGAGGTATGGGTTTTTTAAAAAAATTACAAGCAAAATATTCGTTCTCCAAAAATTTTGAACAATGACATAAAATTTTTTCCAATTTTTTTAAAATTATTTTTTAATCTAAAAAATTCCAAAAAAAATTTAACTACACATTAAAAAACTTTATACTGAAATTGGAGGTATGGGTTTTTTAAAAAAATTGCAAGCAAAATATTCGTTCTCCAAAAATTTTGAACAATGACATAAAATTTTTTCCAAAAAAATATGTTCAGAAAGTTTTTCTTATCTTAAAAATTAAAAAGAAACTTATAAAATTATATATAAAAAAAAATTGTAAATTTCCAAAAGTGTTACAAGCAACAACTTATAAAAGTGTATTTTATGGAACAAATTTTTTAAATGTTATTTTTATCCTAAAAAATAAAAATAAAAATATTAAACTACACCCTGAAAAATTGTATACCAAAATGGCAGGTGTAGTTTCAGATTTTTTTTTCAAAACTGACAAGCAAAATATTTGTTCTCCAAAAATTTTGAACAATAACATAAAATTTTTTCGAAAAAAAACGTTCTCAAAAAGTATTTCTTATCCTAAAAAATAAAAAAAAACCTTATAAAAATATTTTGTTGGAAAAAAATTCGTAAATTTCCAAAAGTGTTAAAAAAAACTTATAAAAGTGTACCTTCTGCTCAAATATGAACGAGACTTTATCAATAAAACGGTCCGCGGTTGACATATGGCAAAAATAAATTTTTTGTTGGATGGTAGGACTGTTATAAGCTTGCATGGCAAATTTCAGCGTGATATGTCACATAGTTTGTTTTCTGTGCTACTGTAAACAAGTCAAGCTCGAGTGTGTTCTTCGAATTTAACGATGGAAATTCAAGTTGAACAAAGAATTTGTTTGAAATTTTGTTATTCCAACAAAATTTCGGCTTCAGACGCCTTAAAAATGTAGCAGACAACCTATGGGACTCTGCTCTATCGCGTGCACGTGTTTTCCAGTGGTACAAATCGTTCAAAGAGGGCCGTACATCAACCCAAAAAACCACCCCAAAGTCGCTCAAAAATTAAGGTTATGCTGACTGTTTTTTCGATTACGAAGGTGTTGTGCACTCAGAGTTCCTTCCGCAAGGCCGATCGGTTAACGCTAAATATTATTTAGACGTTTTAAAGCGTTTGCGCGAGAATATTCGTCTTAAAAGGAAGGAATTGTGGGACAACAAGTCATGGTTCTTGCATCACGATAATGCACCAGCTCACACATCACGTCTTGTTCGCGATTATTTGAACAAAAAGAATGTTAATATCATTCCGCAAGCACCGTATTCGCCTGATATGGCTCCATGTGACTTTTTCCTGTTTCCCAAGCTCAAGTTGCCGCTCCGTGGAAAACATTATGAGACAATTGAAGTCATAAAAGAGAATTCGAAGAACACACTCGAGCTTGACTTGTTTACAGTAGCACAGAAAACAAACTATGTGACATATCACGCTGAAATTTGCCATGCAAGCTTATAACAGTCCTACCATCCAACAAAAAATTTATTTTTGCCATATGTCATCCGCGGACCGTTTTATTGATAACGTCTCGTTCATTTTTGAGCAGAAGGTAAATCTGTAATTGCATTCTCTCTGGGACTTATGTTGCTCAAGTTGATCTCTGTTTTTAAGTGAGAGTCTGTATTTGGATACTGACGAATAAAGTACTTTCATGCAAAATATCTCCTACTTCGTTACAATATTTTTTAGCTTATATTTGTTTAAGAACCAAAAACAACATTCACTCTGCATATGTTACAACTGCTATTTGTACATGGTGTTAAAAAGAATATAAAATATTTAAGTAGGTAATAGTGCGGATCAAAAGAAGCAAAAGAAAATTAAAGGTCTTGTAGATATTAAAAAAAAAATGGTCTATAATATTCCCGTAGAGCCACAGCTGCAAATTAATCAAAAATGCGAACCAAATATATGCTACGGAGAGGTTTTTTAAAAATTACTAAAATTGCAACTTCTCATACATATATCCAAAGCCGATCGTTTGCGAATCTATGTTTATTAAGACTTTTCTGCTTATTTTACCTCATAGCTACTGCTACTGTTGTTTATAAAAAAAAATGTTTAAAAGTACAATATATTTTATCCTAGGAAAGTAAAACAAAAATGTATAAACATTTAAGCTACTCTTTAAAAAACTTTATACTAAAATTGGAAATTTCAAAAATGACAATCAAAATATTTGTTATCCCAAAAATTTGTTTCTAAAAAATAAAAAAATAAAATTATTAAAATATTTTTTTTGAAAAAAATTTTTAAAACGTTTTTTCACTGTAAAAAATTACAAAAAAAGGTATTTTTATCCTAAAAAATTTCAAAAACAGGTATTTTTTATCCTAAAATATTTTGAAAGATATTTTTTATTCTAAAAAACAGTTTAACTACAAAATATTTGGTCTCCTAATAATTTTTTCCCTAAACAATTATAAAAAACAATTAATAAAAATATTTTTTTGAAAAACAACTAAAAAAATATTTTTTTGAAGGCTTTTCATCCTAAAAAATTACAAAAACAGGTATTTTTAATCCTAAAATATTTTGAAAGATATTTTTTATTCTAAAAAAAAATTTTACCTACAAAATATTTGGCTCCCAATAACTTTTTTCCTAAACAATTATGAAAAACACTTAATAAACAATTATGAAAAACACCTAATAAATATATTTAAAAAAAAAAAAAATTTTAAAGGTTCTTCATCCTAAAAAATTACAAAAACAGGTATTTTTTATCACAAAAAAATTTTAAAAGGTGAAAAAAATGTTTTAAAAAGTATTTCTTATCTTTAAAAACAAAACAAATTCAACTACAAACTACAAAATATTTACTCTCCCAAAAACAAAATAATAAAAATATATTTTTGGAAAAGAATTTTTAAAAGGTGTTTTCATCCTAAAAAATTGCAAAAAAGTGATTTTTATCCTAAAATATTAAAAAAAAAATTGCAACTACTACACTTACTGTTGCCTTAGTAAGTCTTTTACATTCGTGCTTTAACACCCTGTACATACTTGTCCTAACCACTATTGATACGAACACTTACGATTTCTTCTCATATACAGCCGTTGCAAAATTATAAGCACACCTCTTTTTTTATTTGAGAATATACACAGTTTATTTTACAATAAAAACCGCGTAAAAAACATAGTTTCAAAAGGTGAACAACATTTTTCAAAATTTTATCAAAACTTTCAACTTTTTAACCAGAATTTTAAAAATTTTTCTAGGTAAGCAGCGAGAAAAGAGTTGTGAAAAATTAACGGTACTTTGTAGTGACTTGAAACTTACATTTTGTTACACTAAAATTCAATGGGCTATAAAACTGCATACCCAAACAAATTCTAAAAACTCGGGTTAAAATGTTGAAATATTTGATTTGATTTGAAAAATTTTGTACAAAGTTTAAAACTATGCGTTTTGAGGTTTTTGTTGTAATATGAAATATATTTTTATAAAAATTAAGTAGGGCAATGGCACGAATTAATAGTAATTAGGGCAATAATAAATACTTCTAAGTACTCATTTATGCATTTAAGAAAATCATTTGCAAAACAAATCAATTAGTCATTGTTTCCGAGATTATTTTTCCGCTTCATGCCAATTAAATTAAAACGATATATTTTCTTCTTTTACAGCTGATATGAATTTGCAAGATCGTTTGATGTTTCTACGTCTGCCTACATACAACCATACTTCGATAGTGACTCATTTAACATTCGACTCATACAACAACAACGATTGACCTTCAGAATATTGCACTAAGAAACGAGGAAATTCATTACTTTGATTTATTTAGTTACTCACTGCCATTTGAGTTGGCGCTGCTGATTACAAGGACAAATATTCCAAGGATTTGCATTTACACACTGCCAATTTGCTATTCTATTTTATACGTAATCTACATTGAGAGAGAGCGAGAGACAGCTAGAGAGAGACCGAGAGAGATCGCAGAACATTACGTCACTAAATTGAAATTAATGCAACAAAATGTATAAGTTACTGGTCGGTTTGAAATCTTATCTGAAATGGCAGCCCGTTCAGACGGACAATGCCATCTTTCGACTGCACAACTCATTTACGACCGTGTTGTTGCTCACCTGCAGTATGATCATTACGGCCACACAATTTGTAGGTCAGCCGATTAGTTGCATTGTGAGCGGCATACCGACGCACGTGGTGAATACGTTCTGTTGGATTCACAGCACGTTTACGATGCCAGACGCATTCAAGCGACAGGTGAGTGCGAACAATTTTAAGTTGCATAAATGCTTATCTACCCACTTACTTCTATATATTTTTATTTGCTTTTGTGTGTGTGTGTGTTTGTGGGTAGTTGGTAAGCACCGCGACGATATTAAATTACCGTCACTCATAACAGGCTTCTCGAATTTAAACATAAAATTCGTATGCATTTCATAACACACACAGAGGTATTGAGTTGGATGTGTGTATGTGTGCCTTTACTCAAAAATATATTTATGTATGAAAAGGGTGATTCTCCGAGTCACAGAGAGCTTTTTCTTTCGGCCTGCAAAGTAAGTTCTTCAAGCATTGGCATCCCTACTACCAGGTTTCTTTTGGAATAACATTTTTACTAAATCAAGAGAAATGAGTTTGAGTGACAGAAATCTTTATTTTAACCTATACATTCATTGTCTGTATGTATACTACTGGTATCGAGTTGGCAAGTGTCAAATATGATTGACGTCTTGTGCCGTTTGCAAAAATTATAAATCAACCGATTGGGTGATTAATTTTGCGCCCCTCAAAAACACTTTTATTCATAAAAGCACTTTTATTCAAAATTAATAAAGGATTTTTCCAAAACAAAATAGACACT
This sequence comes from Anastrepha ludens, assembly GCF_028408465.1. Taxonomy (NCBI): domain Eukaryota; kingdom Metazoa; phylum Arthropoda; class Insecta; order Diptera; family Tephritidae; genus Anastrepha; species Anastrepha ludens. The sequence continues at coordinate 18,339,057 of NC_071499.1, forward strand.
AATAAAAAAAAAATAAGAAAATAAAAAAAAAATAAGGAAATAAAAAAAAATTTTATTAAATTCATAAACCAATTAAAAGAAATTATTTTTAATTATAGCAAACCAAAGTTGGAAATGCATTGATTACCAGTTATTACCATTAAAATTAACAGTTAATAAATTCTCCACAATTACAAATAATACATTCCTACTTGTAGTGGTTGCATTTAATACTTAATCATTTTATATCTGTTAATTGTCGCTACAATTAAAATATTCCCAAGACTGACAAGCATATTTTTGCATTGAAAACGTTTCGCAAAAAACCATCTGTCGCTCAATGGCGTCTTATAAGATTAGGAGTCTGCATTTTGTAAACAAATTAACACAACTCGACCACAAATTTGGGGAAGGCTTGACCAAAACATGCTCATAAAAACCCTTTGCCATTCGGAGTCGAGCGCTGTAGGGCGCTCTATTTTTGGAACAACGCCAAGACGGTTGCCACAAATAGGAGGAGGAGGAGCGCGGCCAAGCACCTAACAGAAGTATACGAGCCACTTATTTATTTATTTATTTTTTTAGCCAAAACAGTATCGATTTATCAACTCATCAACTTCCATAGCCGATAGTAAGGAGAATGACATGAATGTTAATATAGGTAAATAAAAAATACAAATCTGCCTGCAATATTGTGTCGTCATTTTATTGCAGGCAAATTTGTATTTTTTATTTTATTATCAGAAAGTAAAATCAATTTTCAGATAAAAAAGTAATAGTTATAGTTACGCGAAAAAGAATAAAATTGAATGACAACTTTTTTTTTTATTACTTAGAGCTTTCAATAAAGGACTTATGTATGAGAATTTTTTAAAAATATTTTTCGGCCCACAACCTAATCTAACCACAAAATATTTAAATATCTACACATGATCAAATAACAACCTGGTGTTTATTTTTAATTTTAGGTTAACTGTAAACGAAATACTCTACTATATTTATGTAGTATACAAACATTTTTGGTTTTTTTCATAAAGCTGAGTAAATAAAAATATTTTCTCTTATCCGATTTTTGCCGAGTTCAACAAAGCACGCCAGCCGTCTCTTTCGCATGCTAACCCCCACCAGTTGGACACACCAAGTGCAACCAAGTCCTTCTCCACCTGATCTTTGCAACGCAGAGAAGGACTTCTTCTTCCTCTGCTACCGCCAACTCTTATCTTTCTCTTGTCGGTAGTCCTAAATGTTGCGACTCTGTAGTAAAGAGAGAATACAAATTTTTTGTGAACATACACACTAACATATACATATGTATACAAATTCATATTGTCTTAACTTTGACATGTCATTATTCTATTTTCAAAATTTTAAGTCGGTTACCTATAAAGCGATTTCAACACTAAAAAACTAATTATACAGCCTGATCACAAATATTACCGGGGACTTGTATTCTCTTGGATTTATTTTATGTTTACCCCCCAAAAAAAGTCCTCCAATTCTATACTCCCTCCATGATTTCGTGGGCTCAAAAAATTTATTTTTTTCTTATTAATTTCTACAACACCTCAAGAATATTATGCAAAATTTTCAAGTCGATTCGAATAATAGTTTCGGAGATGCAGCCAATGGAAGGTGTGCGCTCCAAGCCACTTTTATTGTTACTCAAAACTTTAAACGCGTTTTTCTCGGAACCTTGTTTTCAAAGTCGGTTGTCAAATGTTCTCGAAAACTACTCAACCGATCTTGGTTAAATTTTACACAGGTGTTCGAGATACAATTTACTCGTGCTTGGGCGAAGGATTTTTTTTTCAATTGTAACTATTTAAAAAAAAAAAAAATGTTAAGCAAATTTGACCGAAATTTTCATTTTTTTGGAAAAATGTCTGCCGAAATTTCAATTTTTTTTTCAATCGTTCAAGCACGAGTTTATTTTCTTAACTAAAACACTTAATTTTGTTTTTTCATTTTGGTTGATCCTGTCAGGAGTTATGCTGACAACGCGGACGCACCTTCTTTTCGGGGGGTCACCGGAAATGACGCCACAATGGAAGAGTTTTAATTTTTTTTTTTTTTTTGAAATTTCAGAAATTATTCTTTAAATATGTATCTACGAGTGTAAGACAGAAAAAAGTTTTAATTAAATAAATAATTTTTTACATAGAAAAAAATAATATTTAAAATTACCCTTTTTTTACCCGACGAAACCCATGTAACCCCTTAATTTTGGTTTTTCACCGAGATCCGTATGGTAGTCACGCACCCACCCATTCGACTACGGCGGCCGCGGTTAATGTAAAATTAACAAAAAAAGTCCTTTTAAATTATTCCTTTTTTACCATTGCATTGATTTTAAATATAAAAGAATAAATTAAACAAAACTTTCTCAGAAAAAAATATTATTACTAAAAAATTCAAATCTATTATTCTTAGTAATACTATATAACACATGTACAAAGATTAGGCAAATTTTACAATGCTTAATTTCCTGCTAATCTCCTCATTGCTGACTTCATAAAACCCTAACGCAATTCTAGTATTTCCCTGCCTCATGGTTGATTCTTGTTGTTATTTTTTGACTTAGAAAGCAATTTTTAGCATTCAATTCTATTGAAAAGTTTAAATTCTTACACTTTTATGGACTGCTTCCTCGCACTTTGCTGACGGAAAATTCCTTTGAAAATGCCTTCACATTCTCTCACACAATTTCTCTTTGTCGCAATTCCTTTGTGATAAGCATAAGGAGAAAGTGGAAAAAATTCCTTAGGAATTTTCATTTATATTAGAAAGAAAGGGCACAGGGAAAAATCTGCGGCAAAGTTTCTATTCAGAATCGGGCTGATAGCAAATAAGCTAATAAGTTGACTATGACATAATTTCTAATTCCTTTATAGTATAGTCACAAGGCATTGAGGTGGTACTTGACAGCTCAAACTTTACCTCAATGGCTTAGAAGTCAAAAATAGTTTCTTTCTTCAAGTCTTCAAGAAAAATGGAACCAAAAATTTCTTTCATTAATTGTTTATAAATAAAGCATTGGCTTTAATATTTATGAATTATTAAAAACACGTCGTCGTAGTCCACTGGTCAAGCACCGCGCACACTTAGTTACTTAGTACGTACGTATGCATGCATGCAAGAATATCTATAAATATATTCACATTAAGTATCGCTAGACGGAAACGAGCTGAATTTAAAACAGCTACACCGGCATGCCCCCATGAATGCGCCGCCGATAACAACAGTCGCTTGGTTAGGAGGCCGATTTTCGCCAACTATTCATGATTTTTTCCACAACGTCAGAAGTGCGCATACATACATGCATACTTATGTAAATATATATGTATACAATAAATATAGTAAAGAAACATGTGCAGCAGAAACATGAGAAGAAGAAAATATGAAAAGAGAGTTGTAGGCGGGTCGACATAAAAGCATTAATTTAAATTTTGCACGGCGCGCATTCTATGCCGGCACACAGCTACTGCGCATGCGCAATGATTCGTTTTGCAGAAAGTCGGTTCACTTGTTTTGTGCCTCCTTTTTTTACTTTACTTTAATAAATCGAAGAAGTTTGCAAAAATACAATACTTACACATAAAAAAATGTATAAAGCATTGCGGGTACATATGTACATATAAATATTCTTTTCAGCAACTTGGTTTTTTTTATTCAATGTCTGCAAGAGGAAACGTTAAACCGACAAGCAGTGGCCAGAATCGTAGGTTGTAGCAGTGAATGCTTCGCAGAATAGGAAATTGGAGAACTTTCAAACGTGCTTTTGTGGCGCGCATGCGTCTGGAGTTGAAAGGAACACATTTTTTTTTTATGTATATATGTATGTACAACTGTGTGCAAAATAATAGCAGTGACATGTATGTGAAAATTTTGTTATTTAAAAAAAAAATGTATATATATAATACACTCGGCTTGGCATATAAGAAATTGTAGCTTTACCAAAAAAGCCTGCAGTGGACGGCACTAGGTTGTTAAATAAATTTTGCAATTCGATAAGAAAAACAAAATTGTGTGGTTTGAAATGCACTTTGTTTCTCAGTATGGTCTCCCTGATCATCAATACAGTTCTCCACCCAAAGAGATTCCAATTTATGAACTGCATCGCTGAAGTGAGAATCTGGAAGCGCTGCAAAATACGCTTCCACAGCTGTTGTGAGCTCATCATTTGATGAAAAACGCTTTCCATGCATACATTTTTTTTATGTCTGGATACAGATGGAAGTCGCTAGGCGCCAAATCTGGTGAATGCGGAGGATGCTCCAACAATTCGAACTTTAATTTAAGGAATTTAGCCATTGCAAAAATGCGATGGAGACAAGGCGCATAGTTCTGATGAAAAAGCATTTCTTTTCTTTTGCAGCTGAGTCTTTCTTCACGAATTATTTTCTTGAGCTCATCTAAAACGTTACAATAATTTTCAGAATTTATTGCTTTACCAGTTTGCAACTAATCCACAAACAAAATTCCTTTCACATCCCAAAGAACTGATAACAAGATTCACACCACTCTTAAGCGTCTTGTTTTGATTTAAGATCATGGCGATAGACCCAAGTCTCATCCATAGTGATGAATCGACGCACAAAATATTGAAAATTTTTTTGGTTTTTATAAAACTTGGTATGATAAGGGATTTCGGATCGCTGATTACGAATGTGAAGTCATGTTATTGAAACTCAAAATGGTGGATCTAATACGGCGTTGCTGTTTATGAAATTTTTTATCTGAGGTCTTTGTAGTTCACTAATTATAAATCTGAAGTTAGATTTTAAAATTTCAAAACGGTGGATCCAATATGGCTGATGTTTTTTGTTCGGTTTTAAGTGTTTGAATTTATATGAAATTAATTATTAACATATTTATTTTTGAAAGAGCTGTACTTGGGCCATTGGTTTTTTTTTTATTTGGCGCGTACACCCTTTTTGGGTGTTTGGCCGAGCTCCTCTTCCTATTTGTGATGTGCGTCTTGATGTTGTTCCTGGAAGAGGATCACCACCTTTAAACCGATTCCGAACGGCAGATATTTTTTTTTTTTTTTGTTTATGAGGAGCTTTAATGGTACAAACATACTCGGCCATTGCCTGCCGAGTTTCCTTTATACAAATATTGAGGGTACACGCAGTGAAAAAAGTGAATTTAATTTAGTTTTAAAAGTTTTTAAATTTTCATTCCTTAAATGAGTAAGTTTGGGTTTTATTATTTTAAATAAAAATGTAGTGAAAGTGATGAAGTGAAGTTTGATGAATTGAAAAATCTCGAAATACTGATTTCTCAAAAAAAAAAAAAAAATAGTTCGGCAACCCTGTACACATACAGTGCCGGTGAAAATAATAGCACCAAAACAAGCAGCTCACTTTATTTCACAGTAAAACTTGACCAAAAGGAATTTGGTTTGCAGATACTTTTCTCTTGTCTTACTGACACTCTCTCTGATTTGGGAGAGTAAAAAATAGAAAGAAAATGATAACGGCTCTTTTCAGAAGAAGCAAAGCAGCCTCTTTCGTTGAGGGCTGTTGCCGGCCAATGCTTATCTGATTTCTTGGAAAGTGAGAGTCCATCAGCAAGCTGAATGTCTTACTTTGCTTCTCCGTGAAGGAGCCATCAGATTTCACAAGTGACCCCAGATTTGCGGTTGAATCCCTTTTCAGGATCCAAACCAATTTTGCCGTGTCACTCAGAGATTGAATACCGCCGCAGAATTCCCTAAAAGAAGCCCTTTTCGACTCACGAATTAGCTTCTTGTAGTTCCTCTGAATATGATGGTATCGCTCCCAGTCCTCAGCAAGATTAGTCGTGAGGGCCCGGTTTAGAAGTTTTCTCGACTCACGCCTCAATGTTTGGAGCACTCGGTTTCACCACGCAACAGGAGTCCGATCAAGGAGAGGTCGAATTGGGCAGGCTGACTCAAAACATTCAACTAAGGCAACGCTGAGTTTCTCAACTGCCACCTCAATCCCCTGCTCTTTCCTAAGTCTTGGTGGCGTCACGTCGAAGCACCGCAACGCCTCCCTAAACTTCTGCGAGTCTGTTTTTCTGGGGTTTCTGGAGGGCAATGGCATTTGTGCCTCCTCGCTACACTGAAACTCAATATACCTGTGGTCCGAGCACAAATCTTCGGCAAGGACTCTCCAGTTCCTGATTGACCACCCAAATTTTAAATTTGATAAGTGGAGATCAATCACCTCCTGCCTTCTAGCAGTAAAAAACGTGAGCTGTCTGCCCTTGTTGTGTATGTTTAGGCAAGAGGAAGCGAAAAACTCGAATAGCCGAGAGCCCCGCTCATTGCATTTGATGCTGCCGCAGATTGTATGCTGGGCAGTAGCATCGCAGCAGGGAACGAGGCCCAGACTGCGACGCTCATAGAACCTTACGAGACTGGTGGCCTTCCCAGGTGGTGGCATCGTAAGGAAAATAAGCAGATGCAATCACAAATCTCACCCATCCGCTTCTACCTTATAAGACACCTCAGCAGCTACCAGGTCCTGACAACAGAATTGCTCAAGACTCGTCACAGTGAGATGGGATAATACTATAAGACTGGTCCTACGTCTACTCGAACTCCTGTCATATAATACCGTGGCCCCTTTCAACGCGCTAAAGCCACAGAGGCGGCCCCTAAAGACCCAGGGCTCTATCTAATAAAGGATACTCAACAAAGTATGGATTAAAAGTACTATTGTTTTACATTTTTAAGTGAATTTTTTGTTTTCGTCATTTGTTACCGCCTTATTTTGAATAAAATAACTTATTAATTGAATATATTTTAAACTATATGCAAGAAATATGGAGCCTCGTCTTTTTTAAAATATGTTAATAGATTAATTAATTAAGTAAAATTATTTTATGTTCGAAAAATTGAGTTCTTTTCCAACTTTTTAAAGTTTGAATTTCGCAACACCCTGTGGAACTATATTATTATTTTCAGCGCAGCTGTATGTACATGAAGTACCATAAATGTACTTGCAAAGATTTGTATTTCACTTGAATTCACGCAGTTGACAGCTGCAAGTGCCTGCTTTCCCTATGTTAAATGACTTGTAATTTTTTATGATTAGCTTTATTCTTTGTCTCATACCTAGAAACTATTTCTAAAGTACAAGCATTCATATTTTATAGGTTTCTTTGTGCTTTGTGGCTTGGCACTCTACAAAATTTCTGTTTGCCGCTGAGCGCACGCAGACTTTTGCGATTCTAATAAAAATAATATATAAAAAAAAAATTATCTGCTTGCTTTTGATATACATTTTTTTTAAATTAAAAAAAAAACGTTTATTTATTGGAATTTTGATGTCGGGTAGAGAACCTCACCCTAAAAATCGCTTCAGCAAAACAGAATGCAGTCGATGTATTGCATGCCAGCCACGAAATAAACAAAAAATGTGTGCGCCCTAATTAAAGACGAGGCGCGCATGCGTAACTGATTGCGCGTATATAGAAAAAAAAACGAAAATAAAAAAGAAGACCAACGGGGATAGGCATGTCAATGCAATGGAGCCAGCAGACTAGTAATTATTATGCCACACAACAAATTCCCGCTGTCAAGCAAACACACAAGCAAATAAAGCCCTATAATTTCCCCTACGATGGGCGGATCATAGTATTTCTTTTTTAAATTTTTTTTTTTTAATTTTTTTTTTCTTTTTTAAATTTTTTTTTTTTTAGTTTTTTTTTATTTCTTTTTTAATTTTTTGTTTTAAACTTTTTTTTTAATTTTTTTTTTATTTTTATTTTTTTAATTTTATTTTTAATAAATTTTTTTTTTTAATTTTTTTTTTTATTTTTTTATTTTATTTTATTTTTTTTTTTATTTTTTTATTTTTTTTTATTTTTTTTTATTTCTTTTTAATTTCTTTTTATTTTTTTTTTTATAATTTTTTTTTTACAATTTTTTTTAATTTTTCTTTTATAATTTTTGTTTTTTTTGTATTTATTTATTTATTTTAATTTTTATTTTTTTTTTTTTTTGATTTCACACAAAATAGATTGCCCAAACTTCTAAGCCTCTAAATCACTTATTTACAAAATAAAAGCTCATAAATTTCCTTCCTCTCACCAACAGGTCGGCCGCGAAGTTGCTCATCCCGGTGTTGCCAACGATTTCAACGACGAGGATGCCAAGAAATATTACACGTACTACCAATGGGTCTGCTTCGTACTCTTCTTCCAGGTAAGCGAGTGCAAAAAAAAAGTTTAACAAAATAAATAAAGCAATGAAGTGAAGTGAATTGCATCCAACAATGCCCCAAATGTTGAATACAACATCTCTAGTAGCCAAACCACATCAGCTGCATCATCAAGAGAGTTTACCTTTTAAAGCTCTGGAAATTTTGTGTGCCTGCCAGCTAAGTGAGACGCCTCGTCCACCTCTTCAGTCACATTTTGTCTATCTAGAAAGCGCAACGAAACGATCTTGCCTCAATAATGGCCTGTCAAGTGGTCTGGTTGATTAGTTGAAGCGCTTGTTGTTGCCTTTTGTGGCTATTTGAAGTAAAAATATATCGCATGTCGTCAGTGCTGTTGTTGCTGCTGGCCATTTACTTACTTTGCTGTCACTGGTGAGTTGTTAGAAAATATCATCGGCATATTTGGTTAGCGTACACCAGCTGTGCATGTGCAACAAGTCGTGTTGATCAGGAGAAATGTGGTTGGCGAGGTACATAAATTATTTATACTTTGGCTGAAGGCAGTGCTGGAGGCAACTGTCCAATGACTTACTTGCTTAGAAAAAGAGCTAAAAAAAGATATGGAATTTTTTATGAATAAATATTCAATTTTTTTTCTGTGAATTCGTGAGCGATCGCGTCAGAGAAAGCAAATGAAAGTTTTGGAATCAAATCCTATTCAAATTCCATTCAAATGGTAATGGTAATGGAATAATCACATCCTCGATGCATTTGTTGCACCTGCGTATTCAAAAATAAGGCTTGACTTTCGAAAACTACAAATTTCCTAAATTATATAAGGAATTAAAATCAGAGACTTCTCTCTTTAGTCGATTGTTAAGTCTGTTCCGCTCCCTATCTCGGCCTGCCACGATTTATTTTTTCCTCCTCTAAACTAGTTTTTCTCTGATTAGACAAAAGTACGGCAAAAAATATGAGCGTTGCCTTTTAGATTTTGCGTCTAATATTGAAAAATTATCATGAAACAATTATGAAAATGAGTTTAGGTTAAGTTAGGTTAGGTTGACCTGGCTGGCTAACAGCCATCACATACACCTATTGGTCCTTAGTGTTACCAGATGGTGCTAGACCTTTACGTTTCTTTGTAGTAGACATCTTGTGATACGTCTGCGTCTTTTGCGTATCTAAGTAAACTCTGAAGCTCTAACCCTGAAACACATTCTAACCTCTCGTATTGTAGAGCTCCTAAACATTTCAATCGGGTTCTAGCTAACGCAGGACAGGAACATAGAAATTGTTCTAGCGTTTCCCTCTCTTCCAGTTCACTGCAAAATCTGCAGCTATGAAAATGGGTTTATTGTTTTTCAAAATATTCTCCTTGGAAGTCACTACGCTCGTGCGTTCGCTTGAACCAAATTGCAATTCACTTTTCTCTCTCAGACGAGGATACCTCCAAAACGAGTAGTATGAAGGCCTCAGAGGCTTCTTCACGCGTTGAAAAATGTTGACTTTGCATTTTATTTGTGATGATCGGGAATAAAAAAAACATTAGGTACCAAATCAGCGCTGTGAAGTGGATAAACCATTAATTCAAACTTTTGAGTGCTCAAAGAATCTCTTGTGTGAGCCGATACGTAGGAGCTCGCACTGTTTGTTCCCACGGCAGTTGGTACATTACCGGAACGACCCGGATTTATATCCGCCAAAAGACTGTCACTCCAGCAGCCTTCCCCGCACATGTATGGGGAATGTTTATGGCTACTATAACAAGAACAAAAAGTTCCCTTTGTTTTGGTAAAGGATGACTCGTTTTTGGCGATTGATTTACCTCCTGATTCTCCGAAAACTTCTGGCAAACAAATCGTTGTGTACCATTTAAAATCCGGGATCAAATTTTGTAGTAATTTCACATGAGACCCTATCCTGCGCTTTCATGGGACTTTGGAGGGTATTTTTTATATTTTTAGAGAAGCCTGATATTTCAAAATATTTTTGGACCTATGTTTAGCGCCCTACCGTATAAAAGCATGAGCCACACAAATACCTGCTTGACCTCCAGTGAATATTTTCCCTAAATCCGCTTGATAGTCAATGTGTTAAAACGTTTTCGACTACAAAAACCCGAATAGTGATCCGAATCTAGAAGATTGTACCAGTATAATTCCCTTAGAGCTTCTTCCTATTCTTTTGATAGCGTAGATGGTACCGGCTTGCCTACATACATCACAGAAAAGCTCTGCACCGATAAAGTGAATTGATGATGCTTTCTTTGCCAATTCATCAATCTCATTTCCTTCAATACCCACGTGACATTAGACCCAGAGAATCAATGTTAGGCTGAAAAAGCCAAGTGTGTTGAACTCGCTAAGATACTTCATCTTAAGTTTAAAGATTGTCTGATGGAATCTGAGGGTCTGAATAGCTGTCCGACAAAATTGCAACGTCAGGTGCATATTTTTCTATTGTGCATATTTCTGTGAGAAACTCGTTTTCCCATAGTTTCAAAGTATCTTAGTTTTAATCTAATTCCTCCAACTTCTACCTTCTTTCACCTTCTAACTCCAACCTCTGTTACTTCTTCATTTCCTGACCCATTTGTGTACGATAAAGTATTATAACTAGTAGGAAACCTGTTCTGCTACCACCAGCTTGTTCCGCCTCGAATATGATACTTTCACAGCCGGAATGTTTCGGACTACAAGTCGCAGCCAACGAAGCCGCTGGAACTTTTTTTCGCTGCACTATGCCTATGCCGCGGCCGCCGTAGCCGAATGGGTTAGTGCGTAACTACCATTCGCAATTCACAGAGAGAACGCCGGTTCGAGTCTCGGTGAAACACCAAAATTAAGAAAAACATTTTTCAAATAGCGGTCGCCCCTCGGCAGGCAATGGCAAGCCTCCGAGTGTATCTCTGCCATGAAAAAGCTCCTCATAAAAATATCTGCCGTTCGGAGTCGACTTAAGACTGTAGGTCCCTCCATTTGTGGAACAACATCAAGACGCAGGAGCTGGGTCAAACACTCAAAAAGGGTGTACGCGCCAATTATATAAGTATATATGTATATATACCTATATATGCCTATGCCGCCATAAAAGTCATACAACTCATGTTCCATCACCTACTATACTCGCCGTCGCCAACGTGCAAAGGCCCATAAATGTTTCGCAGAATCTTTTTCTCAAACATCCCAAGGGACGACTCAAATGCCTGCTTTACTACTCAAATGCCTACTTAGTCCAACGCAGCACTTGTTGGCAAGAAATATTCTACGTTGGATTTCAAGGCTGGCATTCTTTTCGGTGTTAATGCTAGTTCCTAGATAAACGAAGTGTCTTACAACCTCGAAATCATAACTCTAAACAGGGTCGTGAGTGCCGATACGCGAGTGCGCCGACTGTTTGTTTGATGACAAGAGATACTTCGTTTTGTCAGAACGACAGAACGAGACAGAACTAACAGCGTGTATATGATGAAGACACCCGAACAATAGCTGATTTACGGTGGTGTTAGCCGCTACGTATTACTGTTGAAATTCATCAGGTTTTAAGTATCAATGTCTGCTATATCAGCAGGCGTAGCAAGGAGATGAAACCGAAGATACTTAAATCTTAGCCCTGCGAAAGCAGGACAGTTAAGGAAAAAAGCTCAAATGATTCCACCTCATCTTCCGCACAACTGACGCAAAAAGGGCTCACAGCGTGTATGCCACGCGGCCAATGTCCCGTAAAGGTACCCACGAACTTTGAGAGCTCAGATTTTGTTAACCTCAGAAGATCTCTCTAGCGCCTCCGATCCACTCGTGGCCAGATTTCGCGTCGTTACAAGTTTGTGTACTTGCCCAGCGTGCGCTGAGTTGACACTAAGCACACCTCCACAGGAGCAGACCGTAAATAGGCAACGGGATTCCGATCCTCTCGTTTCGTGGATTAACTACTTCACAGGTCTCCTATCTACCCAGCTCATCTGCCTCGCCGCTTGGCTGTCGGAGTAGTATTATTACACAAGTGAGCAGCCAATCAGATTTTCTTTAATTGAAATGGTGTTTTTTTCGTGTTTCTTTAAAAGCGTGTAAAATGGAAACGAAAAAAGATTTTTGTTTTTGATTTCAGAGGTTTATTTTTTGATTCATTGTTAAAAAAAATAAAAATTTTTGTTTAGCCATACGAGGTTCGTTCAAAAAGTTGTCAGCCTTAAAAAGTTGCCACTGGCGATACAGAGTCCGGGACTAACAGGACAAACACCATTTCAATTGAGGCGAGGGGCTTAAATGCGGCTACCTCTGTTTGGAATACACTGCTGTGGTCTGGTAACCTGAACTTGCGTCTGATGAGGAGCTCTTTACAGAATACTCCTTCGCCAATCCTTCCCCTGTTCGTTTCTGCTCACTCTGATTTCAGTTTTCTTCTCTGTTTTTTCCTCTGTATGGTATCGCAATGGACGAATTGAATAATCAGCCATTTACCCTACCCTAAACTATAGGAACGCTGAAAGCCGCCTTAAATTTAGAATTTAAAAATTAAAAATTAAAAGAAAATGTATCTCGTTTTTTTTATTTTTGAACTAAGCAATTTTTAATAGTAAAGTAAAGTTGTTAAACAATTGAACCAATTTAGAAGGTACAATAAAATTTTGTTTTTTTTTGGAGTCAACCTAATGGGTCACGCAAGTGTTTGAAGAAAATTTAAATCAAATTAATATTTCTGTATTGTTTTTTTTTTCTGATTTTCCTGAAGGCTGTTGGACGGTATTTTCGGTGTCTGATGATCGTGGCGTTGACCGCTAAATACACTTGGTAGAAAAATAATAGTCAGCGTTTTGCGCACAAGTACTCGTAGATTTCACGCTGACAGTAACACTTTAGCAGACAAATGGAGTACGCGAAGAAATCAGAGTAACAAAAAAAAAACAAAAAAAAGGAAAAAAATAGGACACGAGCGCGGCATTTTTTTTTTCATTTTTTTGGTTATGAAGGCCTTTTAATTTTAATTTCCAATATGAAGAAAAAAATTAAGAGACGAGAAGAATGCGCATAAGGTTAATAGACAAAAAGCGTAATTCAAATAAAAAATAGAAAAGACATTAAAGCTCAACTTTTTCTATAATTTTCTATAAGTAGGTGATCCACCGCTTACAATTCATTACCTATTCCATGGTAGCTTTCAAATGTCTGTCAAGTTTTTTCATTTTTGATTGATCACGCATAAAAAATACGCCACAATCATTTGGTAATAAAGAAGCAAAAGAAGGTAGAAAAAATGGAAAAAATTAAATCGAGATAAATTGAAATTTAATTTGAAAGTAGCGTTCGAGACTCTTTTAACTACCCACGATTGTTCGTAAGTAATCAGAGGTGAACGCTGATCATTGCTGTGAATATATTAAATCAAATTAAAAAAAATTTAAATCAAAACATTTAGAGCGCACCCATACATGCAAGCTCACCGAGACATGGACAATACTTTTATTATTTTGCTTAAAAGGTAATAATTTTTGTATGATCCACTAACGACCGCACATTGGCGATTTTTATAGAGGACCTGGTTGAAGACTTAGCAGCAGCATACACACATACATACATGTAAAATACATGCATATGTGTGTTTAGTTGCTTTCAAAGCTCGTACTTTGCTGGTTGCCTGTAGAGTACAAAAGCAACTCAATCGTCTCATTTAAAAAAAGAAAAAAGTTTCAATTTCATATCAATTGAATTTAATTGAGTGCGTACAGTGACTCCGAATCTTTGTCAGTCAAAGAACACACACACGCATACATGCATGTGTACACACACAATACAATACGTGAATGCCTTTGGGTGTGCACCCAACAAACCTTTTTATTTCGATATCGACTTGAGATGTATTTGATGTGAAGTGGACTTTTCTAATCACCAAAGAGCAACTAAACGAAGCGGATTGTAGTGTTTTCAACTTAGAGGGCAATTTTTTTGCTTGAAGATTTTCTTAGTTATCAAGCTGAGAAAATAGTAATTCTCCACTTGACCTCAAAGGGATTTCTCCCATCGGCAGGTTAGGTTAGCTTAGGATAAATGGCTGCCCTAGCGAGTAGACTACTTGGAACAAAATTCGTTCGTTGTAATACCATACAGGGGAAGGGGGAAAAGGAGAGGGAACGGAACCAGACAGGTGAAAAAAGGAAGAAGGGGCTTTGGATTAGAGGATGACGGCCAACGGTGGCGATTTACGTTCATACTAACCGCTTCAAGCTGCTGATGAATTTCACCAGGTGTATGATATTTAAACTCGCAATATCCGCAGGCGCAGCGAAAAAGTGAGAGCCCAGATATCTAAACTTTTACCCGACGAAAGCAGAACATCCGAGAAGAAGGTTCCGAAATGATTCCGCCTCGTCCTCTAGACAACTTCTGCAGAACGGACTTGAAGCAATTCCAAGTCTCACCACACGGACACCTAACGGACAATATCCGATACGGACACCTACCAAATTCGAGAGCTGTGGCTTTGTTAGCATTAAAAGTTCCCTCGAGCGCCTCCGAACTACCCGTGACCAGAAGGATCTCGCGACTTTGGACGTTTGCGCACTAGCCCAGCGCTCGCTGAGTTGATGCGAGGCCAATCTTTCCAGGAGAAATCACAGGTTCTCAAGGGAATCCCGATCATCTCATTTTCCGACGAAACCGTCTCCAGAGTCTCCTGTCTAGCCAGTTCATCAGCCTAGCAGTTTTCCAAAGTTAAAAACGTCTTCCCAAATGAGCTTAATATCGAAGAATTCGGATGCAATCGAGGGAGAAGTCAGGCATTGCCCGATTAATTTCAAACGCACAAACAACCCAAGACCCTAATTACCGTTTGGCTGTCGAAGCAGATATTTACATCTTCTAAAGTAATTACAGAAGTAAGCAATCAATCCTCTGCTTCCTTAATTGCGGCTACTTCTGCTTGGAAAATACTACAGTAGTCCAGAAACCTAAATTAGAACTTGATGGGCGGCGCCTCGCAGAATGCTCCCGCACCAACTGTTTTACTTAATATTTGCGATTGCAATAATGTCACTGACGAATCGACCGTTACTAATGTCAGCCTTGAAACCCAACACAAAATCTCTGCTGAGCCATTAAGTGCTACTTTGGACTAAGTAGGCAATTGAATAGTAGAGGACTTAACTCTACTCGACGGACAAAACTAATACTTTATAGGGCACTCATCATGCCCGTCCTATTGCCATATGGCGTAGCAGCTTGGACGTTGACAACATCCGATAAGATGTCTCTTTCGTCCAATTTCGACCCATCCGTAAACATATTTGCCATGCCCTGCCTCCAAATGTTGCACACCGTCCACTCCTCCCAAATGAAATATTTTAAGATCAGCAGGAAACAGGTCGCATTCCGGCCGAAATTCTCAAAAAAGCTACATACCTCCTCACCCTATAATTGCATTACTCATTCGTGCAACAGACAGCAACAGAAGCCTCTTCTAAGCTCCAAATCGGCATAAATAAAATCTTCAAATAGCTCCGGAGCTGGCGCTTGAAAGTGAACAAAACTAATTCTCCACATGCAGCCTTTAACCCACAAACTTTACCACCTGCCCAAAAATCAACTTAAATCTTATCACAACCAAGTAAGGAAATGCAATTGCGGCTCAATTAGATAATTGCGGATCAGCTGTTAACCCACAGGGACCAGAGCCAATAATCGGAATCAGTTCTATAGGAATCATGAATTGGATCAGCGATTATGTTCGCCATTTACATAAAAAGCGATGGTCTAGTCCAGAAGGCTGCAGAACTGCAAAGTGTTTTGTGACAAGCCCGAACAGGAAACGGTCGAACTCTCTGCTACAACTTGGAAGGAAAGGCGTTCGGTTGATCGTCTTTAATATAATAAGACACAACCGATGGGGTCAGCATATGACCACCATTGGAATCATTGAGGACCCTATGTGCCTGTCTTGCTTAGAGGAGGTGGATAGCGCTGAGCCTTTTCTCTGTGAGTGTCCTAGAGAATGAATAAATTTGGTTCTCTCAAACTGGAGGATATTTTCAGATTTGCCAAAGAATCTGGAAAATTCTCACAAGATTTGCTATCTCTGTCTCTATTCTATACTATCTCCTTCTCTCTGCCACGTATCTTCTTGCCTCCTTGACTATCTATCCTTTCACTTTGCAGAGCCTTGAATACAATAGGATTTTCTACCTGAGTACCTGAGTAGTTACCATTCTCCCGGTGCTTCTTGACTCGCCTTTTCGACCAATCTTAACGTATGATTGTGAGGTATGCACTCTTAAGGTTGATGACTGCGTGCAGATAGCTAGCATGGAAATAAAAAATTTATGAAAGATCTTTGGTCCAATAAGATTGGATAATGGTACCTATAGAATTCGATTGAACTCTGAACTGAACGATCTAACTCAGAACGAGACTGTGCGTTGTTGCAGCGCAGCGCATATAATGGCTAGGTCATGTGATCCATATGCCTGCTGACTGTACTTTGAAGAAAGCCTTGACAGGAAAGCTAATGGGCGTGAAGGCCAAGGGCAGACCGAGGAACCGTTAGATAGACGCAGTGGAGTACGATCTTAAGAAGTTGGGAATACGTAACTACGAAACAACAGCTCAAGATAGACCGATTTGGAAGAGCATTTTGAAATTTTTACAAGACCTGCGAAGAATTTTTCGAAACATCTATTGGCTGTTAAGCCGTAAATACCCCCCTTCTCAATGGACAATTAGCTTATCCTTTACAAATCTGCGCTCAAACCAGTCTGAACTTATGGACTCCATCCAACTTGTGGCGCAGCATCAAATTCAAATTTGGAAATTCTGCAACGTTTACACTCCAAGTCTCTACGCACCCTGGTAAACGTTCGCTGGTACGTGACGAATATCCAAATTCATTGGGACTTAAAAATTCCTTCAATAAAAGAGGAAATAAAAAATGTGATCAGCAAATTCCGAGATCGTCGTCAATCATACCCAAATTAACTGTATTTTTTAAGTGGAAAAGGAAAACACCGATCGAACTTTTCGAGCTACCTATAAAATGTTAAATTTATTTACTTGAACGGAAATTTCATGGGTCGGAGGAAATATGCCTTTAATACTTAAATCAAAGGCACTTTTTAAACGAATTCAAAGTTTAGAAAAAAATTTCCTATGCATTAAAAGTATAGACAGAATGCAAAACAAACAAAACAACAGAACAAAAACTCTTTTATATAAAATAAAATTGCAAAGAAAACTTAAGTATTGTCGTAGAGTTGTTAAAGATTTAATCATATCAAATGATAAGAAATGCTGAAGCTCATCTTATCTTCAGCACTGAAGGTTAATCAAATGCTAAGCATATTTTCTCTTGTGTTTGCTGGGCATCTACGTAATTTTTATTTTTATTTATTTTTTTTTCTTTTGAGGTATGTACATATATGCTTGCGCGTGGTACGGCGTACAGAATTTTGTGTGCCTCTCTGTTCATTTGACACAATAATAAAATTTTACTAAGTAACCAAGTTGAAGAAAATGCTATTGTAGTTACTTACCCGTACACACATTTCAGAAAAAAAAAACACAAAAAATACAACATAATGAGGCTATCATCCGGATGAAATGAAGTAAAGTGCTCGCAGACCACAAATAAAAGGCAAGCAAACCCCGCAGGAAAAGCCTGAGCAAGTGTAACAAGTTTCTAATTTTCCTCCTCACCTACTGAAGAGGACTTTACTATTGCATGCTATATCACTATTGGGCTATAGCAGTGCATACCTCAGGTGGAAATCCGCTAGTAGCAAAATAGTGCCATAGATGCCACGAAAGATTTATACTATTCCGCTCAGAGTGAATTTTAGTTTGAGTTTCATTTACAAGCAACTTTTACCTTATGGTAGTGGGAGGTGTTTGGCCATTTGGAGGCAGGGCCTGGCGAATCTATTCACGGCTGGTTAAAATTTTGATGACAGGGTTGGCGAAGGAGTATTCTACAAGGAGCTCCCCATCAAACTCAAGTTCAGGTTACCGGACCACTGCATTGGCCAAGCAGAGGTAGCCGCAATTGAGGCCCTCGCCTAATTTGCAATGGTATTTGTCCTGTGAATCCCGGAATCCGTATCGCCAGCGACATACCTGTTTTTGGAAGAACATTGTTTTAAGGCTGACAACTTTTTGAACGAACCTCGCATGACCAAAAAAAAAATTTTATTTTTTAACAATGGATCAAAAAATAAAACAAAACACTGAAATCAAAAATTATTTTTTTCTTTTCCGTTATACACACTTTGAAAGAAACACTCAAAAAAACCGTTTTAAATGAGACGAGGACCCTTTGCACTCGGAGACCATTTTCACATTTCCTTCAAACAACTCGATAATGATATTATATATATATTTTATTATCAAAAATGTTGTTGTGGTTATTATCATCAAATGCGTTTTTAGTTAAAAATATAAAACATTAAAATATATAATTTTTTCATGAATTTATTGAGAAAATTTATAAAATTTCACATCTTATAGTTTTCTAGAGTCTGCATTTCGAATTACCGAAAAAAATGCTCATGCCAGCAGTGCTGGCATTCCGAGTTGCCGGAATAAAACTTCATGCCAGCAGTGTTGGCATTCCGAGTGCAAAGGGTTAAAGAAGCTGCTGATTGGCTGCGCATTTGTGTACTAACTGTCACGGAGATTGGGAAGAGTGGGAACGGGACGATGTAAGACAGGGAGAGTCTATCCATGTATACACAGATGGCTCAAAGCTCGAGGAAAGGGAGGGCGGAGGTGTACAGGGTGTACCTGAGATGTACATCTGGAGATCTCCTTCAGTTTTTGGCTCCCCGACTACTGTAGTGTCTTTCAGGCCGAACTGATGGCAATAATAAAAGCCGCGACACTGCTACAGTGTGATGCTATACCTGAAGATGATATCTACATTTGCACTGATGACCACACGGTGATAAAATCTCTCACAAAGCAGTCGACAACCTCTGAGGTAGCCACGAAATGCCATACATCTCTTAACGAGATGGCTGAGTAATTTCACTTAAAGGTAACCTTGGTCCCTGGCCATTGTGACATTGAGCGTAACTGGGGAGCCGATGAACTAGCGAGACTCGCCACCAATTTGACCCATGAGTACATAGACAATGACATAGGCATACCCTTGCAAACATGTAAGCTACATATCCTTGAAGAAATCGTAAGGAAAGCGAACGAAAGATGGCGTAATGAAGCCACCTGCAAAATCGCCCATCAACTGTGGCCGACTCTCAATGCTATACGCACAGAATCTTTGCTAAGCCAAAATAAGCAAAGTCTTGGCTCACTGGTTTCAGTCATAACGGGACATTGTCTAATAGGTAGGCACGCCCAAAGGATGGGTGCAAGCGCATGACTTCTGAAGAAGTTGTCTTGATGAGGAAGAGGATGAGACAATCTTACACCTTCTGTGCCTTTGTCCCGCTCTATCCAGACGGAGATTTGCTATTCTAGGCAGAACATTTTTTAACGAATTGGAAGATCTCAGTTCTGCAGAAATAGGAAGTATTCTAAAATTTTTGAAAAGCACATAAATTGGTTTTAGGAGAAATAGGGAAAGCTCCCCATGCGGCATCATAATGGGCTATGAGCCTGAGTGGGTCCCACAGACAACCGCTTCAACCTAACTTAACCTAACCTTGAATACCTGTGGTCTGCTTCTGGAGAGGTGAGCTTCACGTCAACTCTGCAAACGCTGGGTAGTACACAAACTTGTAAGATCGCGAAATCTGGCCTCGAGTGGATCGGAGGCACTAAAGACATCTCCTAAGATTAACGAAATATCAGCTCTCAAAGTTCGTGGGTGCCCTTACAGGACATTACCGCGACGTATACATGCTGTGAGACTCGGCATTACTACGACCCATTTCTACGTCAGTTGTACAGAAGTAGAGGTGGGATCATCTCTGCACTTTCTCCTTAAATATCCTACTTTATCAGGGCTAAGATTTAAGTATCTTGGCTATCATCTCCTTGCTACACCTGCTGATATATCAGGCATTGATATTAAAAACCTGATGAATTTCATCAGTAGTACGAAGCGGTTAATACCCCCTTAAATCAGTTGTCGTTCGAGTGTATTCACCAAATACAATAGGGCATCAACAACTGGAAGGGCTCCAAGTTCATTCCAAGTCTTATTCAAAGACCGCATTTCTACCTCCACTGAACGGCGCCAGGTGGTTTGCGGTCTGCCTACATTTCGTCCTATGTATTTCCCTACTGGGTAGATATACTTATGTAATTCTATACTACATATTCGAATATTATACTTAATTTGATAACACGTTTCTTTCTTCATTTTCGAAAATTAGATTTTGTGTAGCTTTATGTAGTTGGCAAATGAAATGATCTTTATGTCATAAAGCGAAAATAAATTCATTAAGGTGAGGTGGCGGCCAAGTAAAAAATTGCTGCTTCACAGAAAAGAACTCACGATTGGAGATCTAAAGAATTTGCTCTTTGGATCATTTTGGGAGAAAAATAATCATAACTATTCTCGTCGCATTTTAGCGTGCAATTACCTCGTTAATTAATTGACATGCAAATTGACAGGCCTTGGAATCAGTCGAGTCTTTGAGCAGATAATTTAAGTTGAATAGTTGTGTCAATATTCCCTGCAGCAGACTTAGTTGGGTTGAAGTCCCGGCCATAGGCTTTTGATGCTTCCCCACAAAAAAAAATTGCTTGATGGACTGTTTCAAAAGCAACACTCATATTTAGGTCCAATTGTTAACGAATCGAATTTCTTCAAACCGAGACCTCTTCAGCATCAACACAATGAAATTACGGCACTTGTGCCTAATTCTAAATTCCAAGCAGGTTAATTGGAGGAAAAAAGACTCCAGCAAAATAACCGCGATATAGACAAATAAGAGACACCGAAAATAGAAATAAGTTTAATTAAATTACTAGCTAATCAAAACGAATTAACAAATAAGAAAAAAATTACAACAAAATAAATTTTATACTCATGCGCTCACGAAGTCGAGACGTTAGTTGAATTTTTTAGTTATTCGCTGGCGGGATGTGGCCAGTTGCGTGTATATCGAAAACAGACAAACTCTGGTGAGGCAGTCAAGTGAGTGGACAGACAGATGTGTGGCGAGACATTCAAGGCATGTTTTGATTTTAATTGCTCCAAAAATCAAGGCAAACCGAAAAGCACGAAATCAGTGCCATAAAAGCGGCGGCAATATGTGAAAAAGTAACACTGGTCAAACCATTCACATCCCATACTTGGCCAGATCAATGACCACATTTGGGGCACAATGGTGTTGTCATGTGTCAAATGCAGGACAGCACCACTATTCATGGCAGGCGTCCATTGGAAGTCAGCGCAACGAAGTGATTAATAAGCGTGGCAATGGCATGTGGGAAATGTTGCCTTCGGTTGTTGATAAACGGCAACGATCAGTTGAGTAGTGAAAGACTATCTTCTAAGAGCGATGAGAGGAGTTAAATTTAAGTGTATGTGACCTGAATTTACAAGGTGCTCTGCAGGAATCATGAATTGGATCAGCGATTATGTATGCCATTTACATAGAGAGCGATGGTCTAGTCTAGAAGGCTGCAGAACTGCAAAGTGTTTTGTGACAAGCCCGAACAGAAAACTGTCGAACTTTCTTATCGAACTTAGTAAAAAAGACGGAATCATTGAGGACTTGACTTGCTTGTCTTGCTTAGAGGAGATGGATAGCATTGACATTCTGTGAGTGTCTTGCCTTTACTAGAGTATGGTTACTAAATTTGGGTTTCGATGTCAAGAGAATGAGTAAAATTGGTTCTCTCAAACTGGAGAATATTTGCAGATTTGCCGAAAAATCTAGAAAATTCTCACAGGATTCGCTATCTCTGACTCTATTCTATACTATTTCTTTGTCTCTGTCACTTTTCTCCTTTCTTTCTAGCCTATCCCTTCGCATTTTAACCTGAATGTTTAGTCTCCTAGTGTTTATGAGATACCATTCTTTTCAAATTTAATTTTCTATAAATTAGAAGCGCTACCAAAGTAACTTGATTTCATGCGCGCTGGAGTACATAACTATAAGGTGGCGCAAAATGAATCACCCTATCTGAAGACTTATAATTTCTGCGTCGGATGTCAGTCACTTGTGAACTCGACAGCTGCAGTATACAAACAGACAAGCAGTGGAGCGCGACAAATGGTGACGTTATTTGGGATTAACGACTTAATTCGGAATTGTGTCAGGTATTAAATGCAACTAATGCGGATTGACCCTGTTCTAAATCTGATAGGAAAACACGTGACCGGCGCTTCAGCGCTTAGACTTAAGAGTATGGCACTAGGGAAAGGCCGGCGGTTTGGCCACACCTCTCTCTCTCGCAAACACTCTTTTGACTCTCTTACGGAACTACCCAGTGTTGAGATAAAACCTATTCTACGCTTCAAAGAAGAGTGAAGGCGCTCCTTCAAGGTCAGCCTTATTTGGGATCCGGCAAAGATATATTGAGGGAAATTTTAAAGCTGATGAGCTAGCCAGAAAAGGTACTGCTCTTCAACTGCTCAGTGATAAAAGTACCATTGGAATACCTTTGGCCACGAGTAAACTAATAATAAAAAACAACATTATCGAAGAGGCCAATAGGTCATGGAGAGATGAAGATACTTGCGTAACAGCTAGGCTCAAATAAACAAGAAAAGAACAAAGGAATTGCTTAGTCTCTCAAGAGACAATATCTCGAAGGTCGTGGCTTGTTTAACCGGTCACTGGCTATTTGGCAGGCATTCCTTATGACTAGGAGTTTTCTCCCATGAATATTGCAGAAGTTGCAGAGATGAGGAAGAAGAAGAAACAGTGGAGCACTACCTTTGCAATTGTTCACCCCTAGCTAAAATCAGAGCAGGTTGTCTAGGTAAATACTTTTTTAGTTCTCTTACAGAGTTGTCTGGCGTGGGGTTGGGATCAATACTTCGCTTCATAAGAGCCACAAAATGGTTCCACGAAGGAAAGTAAATGGGGTTTCCGTGCAGCACAGCGGTATCACAACGGACCTGTAAGGTCTAAGTGAGTTGGTCGTGCAGACCGACTACCACCATAACCTAACCTAACCTAAGGGCATAAATTAAATAGGAATCGGCCAATGATATACAGGTATGTATTTCCTTCTGAGCCACAGCCTTTAGTCACCGCGACAAGAATACAATTGCTAATGGAATATTCTTCATCTGGCAGGGATATTGAAATAGATCAAATTATTGTGGACAATATAAAATCTTGTTGTGCTAAGCTCGTTATTTTGCATTTTAATTGCTTTATTTTCTTTCAATTTATTACGAGGTAGTTCAACTTTTTTTCATTTTTGTGATTTTTTGCACCAACAACTTAATCAGCTGTTTGTAAAATTTGCAAATTGTTACTGGTTTTGCGTTCATGTATTTTTTTATTTTTTATATTTTTCTCTTTGAGAGCGAATTCACGGAAATTAAGAGGTTATATTTATATAGTTGGAAGGCCGAAAAAAAGCGTTTTCGAGGGTTTTTTCTGAGGAAACTTTTAAATTTCTTGATCTAAAAATGTGTACACATTTTTTTTGTCTTGCAAGCGGTCGGCTAACCACTACCCTGCCAGAAATGAAATAGATCAACGAAACCAACGCAAAACAAGTCTTGTCGAGGCCCTATGCTGCCGAGAGGAGTGAGCAAGGAAAAAAATCTGTATTTTAAGACTTAGTAAAAATATTTATTTTAAAATGAGCCACAGCTGATCTCCGGCAGCTCCTCTCAAAAAATATGTTTGCGGTGGCCACTATATCTCTGAACTGGATCCTCTGAAATTAAAAAACCAAACAGATTTCGTTAAAGTAATATTAAATCTAGTAATTAATCGAAGAAATAAGCAAAATAAATTTTTTAACAAAATGGCGGCTTCTAAAAAAAATCGATTGTTGACCAAAATTTCGGCCTTAAATTGTTTATAAAAAAAACTATTTATCGGTGAGAAAAAATTTTCGATTAGTTACTAAAAAAATACCTTTAAGAAGCTCGTATTAAAATTTCAGACTAATTGGTTTAGCCGTTTTCGAGTAATGTTGGTCACCCACTTTCAAAAAAACACTTTGAGAAAAACGCGCTGCCGCTCCAGGTTTGTACTTTCAAGCACTCTGAAACGCCTTTTCCAATTTGCGTGTAACTTCGAAAATATTCACCGGAACGATATTAAATTTTCTGCGTGTGTTCTTAAATAAATGTACATTAAGAAAAAAGAAATAGGATAAAATCGATTTTTCAAAATTCTAACTGTTTATAACTGCTTAAGTTATTGGCAAGTTACTGGATCATTTTTACATGAACAAAACAGACCTACTTTGTAATACAAGTAATTGTCATAACGGTTTTCAATCACCCATTGACGCACTTGTAATTTTCTTTGCATATTTTTAGGCCATTGCTTGCTACACGCCCAAGTTTTTGTGGGACAAATTCGAAGGCGGACTCATGCGCATGATCGTAATGGGCTTAAATCTGACGATTTGTACGCGCCAGGAGAAGGAAGCCAAACGTGACGCATTGCTGGACTATTTAATCAAGCACGTTAAGGTAATTTGAATGCAATTTTCCAACAGTTTACAACATTTGCTAAATGTTTGTGTTTTTTATTTTTTGTATTTACTCCCACCTCTAGCGTCACAAGCTATACGCTATCCGCTACTGGGCCTGCGAGGCACTGTGCTTCATCAATATCATCATTCAAATGTATTTGATGAATCGTTTCTTCGATGGCGAATTCATGTCGTACGGCACTCGCATCATGCAGCTATCCGATGTGCCACAGGAACAGCGCGTCGATCCCATGGTTTACATATTCCCACGTGTCACCAAGTGTATCTTCCATAAATATGGTGCTTCCGGCTCGCTGCAAAAGCACGATTCACTCTGCATACTGCCACTGAATATTGTTAATGAAAAGACTTATGTATTCATTTGGTTCTGGTATATGATTCTGCTGGGGCTGCTTATTGGCCTAATGATATTCCGGTGAGTGCGAATATTTTTTTATTATTTTTATTTTATATTTTTTATTATTATTATTTTTTATATATTTTTTTATCTTTTATTTTTATATTATTTTTATTTTTTATTATTTTTATTTTATATTTTTATATTATTTTAACTTAATTTTTTTTTTAATATTTTTTTATATTTTTCTATTTTTTATTTTATTTTATATTATTTTATTATTTTTATTTTATATTTTTTATTATTTTTATTTAATATTTTTTATTTTATATTTTTTATTATTTTTATTTTACCTTTTTTTAT
Organism: Anastrepha ludens; assembly: GCF_028408465.1. Lineage (NCBI taxonomy): Eukaryota > Metazoa > Arthropoda > Insecta > Diptera > Tephritidae > Anastrepha > Anastrepha ludens. Next base: position 18,364,463 of record NC_071499.1, read on the forward strand.
TATTATTATTTAATAATTTTTTATTATTTTTATTTTCTATTTTTTACTATTCTTATTTTATATTTTTTATTTTCTTTATTTAATTTTTTTCTTTATTATTTTTATATTATTTTTATTTTATATTTTTTATTATTTTTATTTTATATTTTTTTATATTTTTATATTATTTTAACTTAATTTTTTTTTAATATTTTTCTATTTTTTATTTTATTTTATATTATTTTATTATTTTTATTTTATATTTTTTATTATTTTTATTTAATATTTTTTATTTTATATTTTTTATTATTTTTATTACATATTTTTTTATTTTATATTTTTTATTATTTTTATTTTACCTTTTTTCATTATTATTGTTTAATAATTTTTTATTATTTTTATTTTCTATTTTTTATTATTCCTATTTTATATTTTTTATTTTCTTTATTTAATTTTTTTTTATTATTTTTATTTTATATTTTTTTTTATTATTATTTTTTATATATTTTTTTATCTTTTATTTTTATATTATTTTTATTTTATATTTTTTATTATTTTTATTTTATATTTTTTTATTTTTTTATTTTATATTTTTATATTATTTTAACTTAATTTTTTTTTTAAATATTTTTTTATATTTTTCTATTTTTTATTTTATTTTATATTATTTTATTATTTTTATTTTATATTTTTTATTATTTTTATTTAATATTTTTTATTTTATATTTTTTATTATTTTTATTACATATTTTTTTATTTTATATTTTTTATTATTTTTATTACATATTTTTTTATTATTTTTATTTTACCTTTTTTTATTATTATTATTTATTGTAATAATTTTTTATTATTTTTATTTTATATTTTTATATTATTTTAACTTAATTTTTTTTTTTAATATTTTTTTATATTTTTCTATTTTTTATTTTATTTTATATTATTTTATTATTTTTATTTTATATTTTTTATTATTTTTATTTAATATTTTTTATTTAATATTTTTTATTTTATATTTTTTATTATTTTTATTACATATTTTTTTATTTTATATTTTTTATTATTTTTATTACATATTTTTTTACTTTTATTTTATATTTTTTTATTATTTTTGTTTTATCTTTTTTTATTATTTTTATTTTATATTTTTTATTATTCTTATTTTATATTTTTTATTTTTTTAATTTAATTTTTTGTTTTATTATTTTTATTTTATATTTTTTATTATTTTTATTTAATATTTTTAATTTTTTTTTTTTATTTTTTTTTTTTTTTATTATTTTTATTTTATATTTTTTATTACTTTTATTTTATATTTTTTTATTATTTTTATTTTATATTTTTTATTACTTTTATTTTATATATTTTTATTTTATATTTTTTTATTGTTTTTATTTTATATTTTTTTATTATTTTTTTTTAAATATTTTTTTATTATTTTTATTTTATATTTCTTATTATTTTTATTTTTAAATTTTTTATTATTTTAATTTTATATTTTTTATTTTATATTTTTGTATTATTTTTATTTTATATTTTTGTATTATTTTTATTTTATATTTTTTTATTGTTTTTATTTTATATTTTTTTATTATTTTTTTTTAATTTTTTTGTTTAATATTTTTTTATTATTTTTATTTTATGTAATTTTACTATTTTTATTTTATAATTTTTATTATTTCTATTTTATATATTTGCATTATTTTTATTTTACATTTTTTACTATTTTTATTTTATATTTTGTTACTATTTTTATTTAAAATTTTTACAATTATTTAACATGCACATATTATTTTTCTTCAGCGCCTGCATCATCTTCTTGCCCAAATTCCGACCTCGCCTACTCAATGCTCGCAATCGTATGGTACCTATGGAGATCTGCCGATCGCTCTCACGCAAACTGGACATCGGCGATTGGTGGCTCATCTACATGCTGGGTCGCAATTTGGATCCCGCCATCTACAAGGACGTGATGAGTGAATTTGCCAAGCAGGTCGAACCTTCGAAACATGATCGCACCAAATAAGGTGTGAGTTCAAGGAATTTGCGAGCAGTCAGGAGGAGGAGTAGTAGTGTTAATTAAGCGACTCTGTCAAAGTGGAAAAATCTGCCTGAACCCCAATACGGAATATATTGATGGTCTAGTTTTTTTTTCAAATACATACATACATACGTATATAGAGATGTGTATTGCAATGGCAATGAAGGATGATAGATTTCTTTTGATTAGATTGATAAACATCTTTTCACCATAAATGGCACCCAATGAACCCAAAAAAAAAATGACAATCTGATGTAGTTCTGTGATTAAGATATTTTCTACAATTCTAATTAGTAATTTATAAAGAAAAATGAATTTTATGAAAACCATGAAAGCAGTAAAACCGTTAAAAACCCAATGATCACAACTCGCATCATTAACAAAAACAAAAACTATGAACTTTATGTACAAGTGTGAAAAACAAAAAGCATTGCAAATTAGCTTATGACCTGATATATAAAACAGTATATGTATGTATGTATATCGTACATAAATAAAACATATATATGTAATTACTTGTAAGATTTGAAATTTAGTGCATCTTTACTTTATTCAAATGTTCGCTTTTGAGTCTTTAAATTTTTATATACTTATAATATAAAAGTTGGCGTAAATACGAGTATGTTTTACATAACATTAAGTGTAGTTAAGTAATAAAAGAAAGAATTTACATATTTTTTTAAAAATATGCAATAAATATTATTTTAAGAAAAATCGGTGAATTTGATAATCAAATTGGATTTTATAAGCCTGTATACTAAAATGCATAAACGATATTTTTGTAGACTCTGCTAAACGTGTGTTTTATTTGAATTTGAGCAAAAGGATAAGTCAAAAAAAATATATCTGCTGCATATACCCGTACACTGGTGGAAAAAATAATAGCAATAAAAGCGATTTGTAGCTCTTTTTTCCCCTTGTTCACTCTTCTCGGGAGCATAGGGCCTCGACAAGACATCGTACACGGTTCTGTACTGTTGTTTTTGCACCGTCCCCTGAGATGTCGGCATCTGCTAGTTCGCGCAGCATCGACCTTCTCCAAGTGTTTTTGGTCGACCGCGACCTCTGCTCCATTGGGGAGTTCCAGTGCAGTGCCATTCTCGTGATGCTATCTGGTGGTTTACTCAATGTGTGAGCTATCTATCGCCACTTTCTGCGTTTGATTTGCCCAAGGATGGGCTCCTCGTTCGTTAATCTCCAGTGTGCGTAGTTACTGATGGTGTTTGGCCAGAATATTCTGCAGATGATGCGGAGGCATTTGTTGACGAAGGATTATAGAGACCAGCCATGTTTCGCTTCCGTACAGCAATACTTACTTCACGCATGAGCCGAATATTCGTAGTTTAGTGCGCCTGGAGATTTGCGAACTCCCCCATACCCCTCCGAGATAGCAGAAGCTTTCGACGAATTTCACCGGGCATCCGTCCAATATATGCCTTGCGTTGTTGTGGTTAACTTTCATAGCCTTGGTTTTGGCGATGCTGATCTCCAGTCCGACAGTGCATTCCAACGCGACTAGTTTGACCGCCTTCGCTTGCATGTCAAAGAGTTTTTGAGAGAGGAGGCAGATGTCATCGGTTGGTCCATGACGTCATCAAGAACGATGGCGAAGAGAAGGGGCGACAGTGGACAACCTTACCTTACACCTGCGTTGGTAGTGAATGGATGTTGTTGTTGTTGTAGCAGCATAAACATTCCTCGTGCATATACGAGGAATACTGCTGAAGTGGCAGTCCTTGGCCGGATATAAATTCGGGTCGTTCCGGTTACGTAGAACCCACTGTCGTGGGAACGTAGTGAATGGATCGCTGATATCGCCTTTTTGAAGCACTGCCAGTTCGTAGTTCTCGTAGAGGGTTTTGATGAGGCGGATTATCTTGACGGTAACTGCCTTTCTACTCAGTGCCAGCCATATTGCGTCTCGTTTGATAGTTCGAAAGCCTTTTTAACGAACAGCATGTAGAGCGGGGAGCGTCACTCAACTGATTGTTTTACTGATGGTCAAAACAGCTTCGGTCAAGGCGAAAACCACCTTACTCATCCCTTAAGGACAAATGAATTTTACATTTTTCATTAGACATGTAAGTAAGCCATTAGGTCTGTTCATGAAGCAAATAGTTTGCAACAATTGTCGGCGACAGTCGGTTCTGTGTATAGCCAATATACGATAGATGGGGAAAGACCCCAACTTAGTCCTATTAGTTGTTTACAAGAGTAGAGTGCTATTGTTGCTATTTCTACTTTAGTATCTTCGACATTTGACTTCCATCTTAGTTTCCTGTCTAGTAATATACCCAAGTAGCGGGCCTCATCACTAAATGGCAAGGCTAGGTGGCTAGAGTCGGAGGAGTTATTCTTGGACTTCTATGTTTCCTGGTAAATAAGATCAGTTTAGTTTTGCGTTGATGCATTTTTTTTTTTTTTTTTTTGATATTTTTCTCTTTGAGAGAAAATTCTGGAAAAAGTTACTGGCAAGTTACTGCATAAATTTTACATGGTCTGTTCATTTATTTTGCATTTAAACACAATTGTTCTTGCTGTTTTAGTATAAAACTTTATACAAACAATAGCAAACACTTATGAAAATGGACCGAGGAAAGCATTCCACTGACCCGGAGCAGAAATTGATGAAATGCTTATGGAATGAGGGCAAAAACATGGAACATTAACGGAACGACCCGTTACCGCTACTGGATTCATGAAATGCTCCAAGAAAAATGTGTTCACAGCTGTCCATGGACATATAAAAAAAGAAACGAGAGGCAGGAAAACCACAGTTCGTCAGGACAAATCAGGATCATACGACAAATTAAAAAGGATCCGAGCAGCTCGTCAGAGGAAATAAAAAGAAAAAAATGCAATTAGAAGTGTCAAGCCGCACAATCAGATATAAGTTGAAAGAGGCAAGTTTGCCGGCAAGAAGTCCAAGAAAAGTACCATTACTTTAAAAAAAAAAACATCAACCAGAGACTTTCCTTTGCGTTACGACATTTGCATGTTGTTGTTGTTGTTGTAGCAGCATACTTAAACCTGTCGGTGTAATGTAGATCACTGGTAATCTTCGTCTAGCTCATCTAACGGTAGGCCCAGGAAACTTGCTGTTTCGACAGGTTGGATCCAACGGTAGAAGGGTGTTAGATGAATGGGTTTGTCCCATGGCAGACGCTTCTACGTTACCGGAATGACTTGTGTTTTTCCCGACCAAGGGCTGCCACCCCAGTAAACTAGTTCTCTCTAGTGCACCGTACGACATTTGCATCGCGTACACTGAAACCAAGACAAAAATATTTTCGGATCCGATGGAAAATGTTACGTGCGACGTCCAAAAAGGACAGCGTGCGCTTCTTTTCACCAATTCACAAAAAAAAAAAAAATTAAACATGGTAGTGGATCAATAATGTTATGGAGATGATTTTCTGCACTCGGTGTAGTTCCAATTTCTTTGATTGAAACCAAGGTGCGCGCTACGGACTACAGAAATATTTTAAATACAGCCATGCTTCCATTTGCTAGAGAGGAGATGCCTATAAAGTGAGAGTTTATGCAGGATAATGGCCCCAAACATTCGTCAGCGGTTGTTAAGGCCTGGGTGACTCAAAATAAGGTTAAAGTTGGGCAGTGGCCTTCACAATCAGCAGACCTTAACCATATAGAACATCTATGGGAAATACAAAAAAAAAAGGATTGGGGGATATAGGGATGAGGGATGCACGAAACCAGCAAGAACTTTGGGAAAGGGTTAAGAGAGAGTGGTAATCTATAACTCCTGACTCTTGTGCTAAACTCGTCAATTACATGAATATGAGATGCTTATATTTTCCAACTACCATACTAAAAATGAATAGATACAGTGATAGATAGATATCTCACGTTTGGACTTCGACCTTGTGATCTTTTGTACCCTCTACTCATCACGATACCACATCCCGGCCCAGTTCCCTTATTAAATCCTGGATAGAGCTAGTTAAGATTGGATGGAGCGTAGGTGCCTTTCTTCTGACTGCAATTGGCCAAGATGTCTCAACCTTCTCCTCACTTTAGCGCTGCATTCCAGGAGAAAGTGCATTGGAGTCTCCTGAGATTGTTCGCAGAAATGACAAAAGTCAGTGGATCATATCTCGATCATGTACAGATGACTTCGCAGTCTGCAGTGGCCTGTGAGGATGACCGTGAACTTTCTCTGATTATCTTTTGGTTGTACCCTACCAGTAAGGATTTACCCTGGCATAGCCCCATAGTTTGGTGGTTAGCTCTTCACTCCTGAGCTGTTGTTGCTTTTATAGCAGCAATACAAGCCCTGTCAGTGGAGTGTATATCACCGGTCGTCTTCGTTTAACTCATCTAACGGTAGGCCCAGGAAACTTGCTGTTTCGACAGGTTTGGTCCAGAGAGGGAGGGGTGTTATATGAGTGGGTTTAAAGGGACATGTGAAAAGGTGGTTAGTGTCGTGCAGGGTGCCTTCAAATGCAGGACATCATTTAGTGTGTCGAGGTCAATTCTGGATAGGTAGGAGTTTAACCTGCTACAGTATCCAGAACGTATAAAGTTGTGCCAAGGTTACGCGGGACTCTCGGGGAAGTTGGAGCTCTTCATCTGCTGTAGGTGGTGGTTGGATTTCGATTACGGTATTCGGTAGTCGGGAGCTTAATAAGGTGGTGATGGTCTCCCGATGAATGTCGTTTATTGTCTGTCTAAACAATGTCTGGTCCAGTAGGTGTATGTTCGTTTTGTCCTGGATCTCGTCGACATAATTTAGGAGGTGTTGTTGCTGTTGTAGCAGCTTAAACATTCCCCATACATATACGGAGGAATGCTGCTGCTGACAGTCCTTGGCCGGATATAAATCCGGGTCGTTCCGGTAACGTAGAACCGAGTGTCGTGGGAACGGAGGTGTCTCTTGACGTGCCTGGGAGGCTGCTGTGGCTCAAGCAGGTGTCTGCAAGGGTGAAACCTGCAGCAGCACCCAAGTAGAAACTGTTTGCTGAGTAGTTTATTGTGTACTCCTGAGCTTCGCCTTGATGGTGTTTTGTCTCTCGGGTCCTATGTATTAAAGGTGAGGCAGCAGCCTCTCTCGCCAATACGTCCGTAGCGGACCTGTATACGAGGACCCAAATTAGCGGAATGCAATTGTGCATTATCCTAAAAATGAATACTCTCTCTTTAAGTTGTTTATATTATCTTTTGATTTTTTAAATTTTCAATCATGAATGCGTTCATAATTAACGGCTCATATACACTTTCTTCAAAAAATAAGAAATAAAAAGTAAATACTAAAAATTCATTGTTTCTATTATTTTTTCCACCACTGTATATTAAGTATAGGTATTTATGTTCATCTGAACAGGCTGTTTGTAAAGGTAAACAATACTTGTAGCATTCATTTTGGGCAGAGTTATTGAATATTGTTTTTATAATTTCCACTTGACGCACATAAACAAAAAAGCAATAATAAGAAATCGACTTGCCCAAAAGCTTCACAATCACTTAGACCGACAATGTTGTGCTGCTCATGCAGATATCTATACTCCAAATACCTACCCAATAACAATGATAAGAATGAGATAAGCGTACGGATATGTTTCTCAATTCAAGAGTTGCATGATTCATAGTCTTTGGTGCCTTTTTTTCGCAACTGCTATCCGACTACAACGAATATCATGCATCAAAGTGCAAATTAAATAAAAGTATGCCCACTTTTTTAGGTCCTTTTAAACTTTAATTGCATTACAATATAACAACAAATAAAAGCGTATTAAAAATAACAAAAAAATTAATTATATTGAAGTAGGTAATTAGACAGCTATATGTCTATAGCGCATAATTGAAGTAAGTTTTAGTTTTGTTCGGACAGTAGTAGAATAAATGGAATTAAATTTTAAAGTAGCATACAATGTTAAAGCACTTTTATACAAAAAAGTATTTACATTTACACGTTACAATGAGTTTATCACAATTTAATCTAGCGGCGGCTTCATCGGCGTTGGCGTTGGCGTTGTCGTCGTCGTCATCTTGGTTACTTCCTACTTTCAGTATTTGCATTTTTAAACACCCAAATTCGCAAAATTTTACTACTACTACTACTAGCCTAAAACTCTCTTACCAATCTGCTCTTCTCACTTTGTTTGGATGTTTACAATGCAATTAAATTAGTAACAATTTTTTAACCAGCCCCACAGCACGACCGATTAGTTGCAGGCGCTTGCCTCCCTTCTTCATCGCCATCCTGTGAATCATCTTCAACGACCAACCGTTGTGACGTACGTCCACCCTGCATCAGTCGCAAAGAACTAGTCTCTTGTTCGCGTTGCGCATGGCGCTGTATCATTAGCTGCGTTAAAGCTGTGAATAACTCTTCAATGCCCTCGTTGGCTTTGGCCGAAGTCTCAAAGTAGTGTGCCCCTACACTTTCCGTATACTCTAACGCCACATCTTGCGGTACAGTGCGTTGAGCATCCAAGTCTGTTTTGTTGCCCACAATTGTGATGACAATTTCAGCACCCAACATACGCTTCAGTTCTTTCACCCAATTCTTGACTTTCGCAAAGGAATCTTCATCGGTTATGTCGTAGACGAGTATGGCGCCGTGTGAACCGCGATAGTAGATGGGCCCAAGTGCATGGAAACGTTCCTGGCCAGCAGTGTCCCAAATGTTGAGATGTGCTCGGTTGCCATCTTCTAAAGCAAGCTTTTTTGTGAGAAATGATGCTTGCAAGGTGCTTATGTGTTGGGGATTGAATTTGTCTTCAACATAGCGCAGAACTATTGATGTTTTGCCAACACAGCCTTCGCCCAGTAGAACCACTTTGAAAGTCTTAAAATTTGAACTGGTGTTATTCACAGGCATTTTTTAGCCTTGGATGCTTCTACGTAGCACAGCTACGTAATTAAGTAAATGTTAAAGTCACCCCTAGCACTTCGTTAAATTAATTAAATTGCTTTGTCAACAAATTGGATTCCGATATCCGACACCTCCTTTTTAGTATTGTACTTTCTTTTCTCGTCCACCAAGTATATTTCCATCTGTTTTATTTATTTTCCTATTTCAGGCTTCGACTGTTCAAAAAATGACAAATGTAATAGAATCATTGTTGCCATCTCCTAGAATTTTATCAAAATGAGTTGATTTATTTTTGTCGCAGTACTGCGGTAAATTGATAGGCACGTTTATGCACTGCTAAATTTGAAATATGAAAACTAATTTCAATTACTTGAAGAAGTAGAGTAAATACAACGCCAATGAATTTTGCTTTAAAACCAATAAACCAGTCCACAGGGGTCTACAGTTAATGGACTGTAGAAGCTATAATATTGGGAATTTCCGCATCAAAATTTCAGTGTATTCTTAAGATACAATAATTTTGAAATATCGAAAAAACAAAAACCCGATTTTTTGAAATTTCTAGTCCACCGGGTCCCCTTAACTGTAATATTAATATGCAAATGAGGTACAAAATGTAAGCAGCTGTTTGTAACCACAACATCTGAAGTGTTGTTGTTTTCCATACAAAATTGTAATATCACGCCGTCATAATTATACAACACTCGAAAGCATCATAATTTTCTAACAACATGACAGAGTTGCATTAGGCAACATCTTTGAAATTTTCGAAATCCGTAGAAAAAAAATGGAACGAAAAGCTTAAATTTAGTGTTTATTTGTATTACATATTTATTTAACAAAATTCAAATTAGAAGGCATTCAATAGTCGGTGGTTCAGAGCAAAGTGCGGGAAACTCGACGTTTCAAGGCAAATATTTCATTTCGGCGACCCCTGTGCCCGATTGGGTTGGAAGTGTGTAGGTTCAAATGTCCGTGTATGAAACAGCAAAGTGATAAAAAAAAAAGTTTTTCTAATAGCGTTCACCCTCGGCAAGCAATGGCAAACCTCCGAGTGTATTTCTGTCATGAAAAAGCTCCTCATCAAAAATATCTGTCGTTCGGAGTTGGCTTAATACTGTAGGTCCCTCCATGGGCGGAGCAACACCAAGACACTCATCACAAATAAGAGGAGGAGCTCGGCCAAAAACGCAAAAGGGTTTATAAAAGTTGCTGTACAAAAAAAGAAACAGATTTTCAACGGAATTATCGATTTTCATTGATTTACCTGAACAGTTCGGTAACAGTTAGGATATTTAAGATTTTGCCGTGATAACGTCTTATAATTCGATTTAGCCGGCTGCACGTACGAAAAAATGTGTCGTTATCTTGCTCAATCGTCGTTATCTTGCTCAATCGCCGTTATCTTGCTCATTCGTCGTTATCTTGCTCGTGCGTCGTTACCTTGCACAATCGGCCCCCGCATTCGGCAACGTTCGACATCTGCACACCTACTTGAGTGAGCATATGTATGTATGTATATGCGCATTTGTATATAAATTCACATATTTGTATTTGCATATGCCTTCTTCCCGTGGGCATGGTAATGAACCATTTCTCTGTTGAGAATAGGACGATGATAGAAAAAGTAGGAAATGAAAGGGAGTGTTTCGAGTGTAAAGTGTCTTGAAAAAGGCAAATCGATGATGTTGTCTCTTAGTGTTGTTGACTTATTAACGTCTGATGCACAATCGAAATTGAACATATCTTTCATGAATTTGATAAATGTTTCGTCATTTTTCACGTGTTAATGTAACTTGATCAATTCCCTTGCGATTCCATTTAACTCCTTCTCTATATCCATACAAAATATCTATCAAAGAAATAAAATTAAAATTTTGTTTTGAAAATTGCAACCATTACATTAGTATTTTCTTATGACGTTGTCACGTTAAACTATCGCCAGTAAACCGACTTTACAGACAACCTCTTTTTTTCCAGCTTTTTCACATAAGTAGTCTACACGTTCAGTAAATTTCAACTCAATATCCATTATTACGCGCAAAGATTTGATATTTTGTATTTATTCAATAGTGTTGGTTCAATGTGCTTTGATTCATCGAACGTTTTAGGGCATTTATGTAATTTGCTAACCGTTCGTAGTATTTAGATAGACAAGCATTTTCTGATCTGGCAACACTAAGAACAGTGTTGTTAGCCTTGTGGTTAGTTGTTGTATGGGGCGCTGTCACTTTGGGTGTTCAAGATCAACCAGAATAGTTTTTTCTGAATCGATTGCTTGAAATATTGATTGGTGTGATGAATTTTCGCGTAAATATTAATATTTGTCGTGTTTGTATGAAGACGAATGATGGCACATCACTCCTGGAGAATAAGGAATTGGGCGAGATGTTTGTGTTTACAACGGGCTTGAAGGTAAATATTTTGTTTATTTACTGCTTATTCTAGTACATGAAATCGAAGCTGTACTAGAGAAGATGGCCGCAACCGATACTCTTTTACTTGTTACGTCAGTGCTGATTAAATTGCTACATACTTGCACGTATTCGGTACAATTATTTTAAGTGAATTCAGACAAATAAAAAATTTATTAACGAAACAATTCTATTCTGCCTACGCGGAAATGGGTTTTATGTACATTCATCATAGTGTACAACAACATAGAGAACAAGAGCACGTTGTACGCTCCTATCATTGACACTAATTTGAGTATAAGCTCATACATATGCAACTGTTCTGCTACAAAAAATTGTATTCCCATATAGACGAAGAATCAGTAAAAGCAATCTAGTAAACATAAACAAAAGCACCGGTGATAATAAAAGCTATTTAAGGAATTGCTCCAAGTTGGACTTGTTTAATAGCCGCACCGCAAATGCAAATATTTAGACATTGCACTGTGTGTTTCCGATATTTGCCATTGCATTTTACTACACGTAAATTGCTTGTGACTTTTGTAGCTGCTGTGAATATTTTAAACTCTGCTGCTTCGATAGAAGGCATAGGCGACAAGACCTGCAGTCGTAGCTTATCTTCCAATTGTAAAGACATGAGTACTGCCTCTGAAGATTCTTATACTGCAGGTAGCAGCTCGGTGGCATTCGTAACAACACCAGATGAAAAGTTGGCTAAAAAATTAGCACAAGGCTTGGTGGAAAAGAAATTGGCCGCTTGTGTTAACATAATTCCACAAATACAATCGATTTACATGTGGGAGGGCAAGGTGAATGAGGATAATGAATATCTAATGATGATTAAGACACGGACAAGCCGTTTGGACGATTTGATAAAGTTCGTACGTGAGAATCATTCGTACAGTGTAGCTGAGATTATAACCTTGCCCATTGAAAAGGGCAATGTACCATATTTGAGTTGGATTGCGCAGACTGTGCCAGATAAGAAATGAAATGCTACAAATGAGAAAAAAAGTGCATGGTAATTTTTAGAACGCATTAAGATTTGTATGATGCAAATTAAGAAATAAATCTAAACTTACTTCATTGTTATCTGTGTGTTTTTGTCTTACAAATTCATTGTCGAAATGTATCAGAGGTCAAGTCAATTTCTTATCGATGATATAGTCGTCACCTGTACTAAGCGAGATGTTAATATTGAGAAATAAAGTTTTTAATTGGATGCCGGCTTATTAATATAATAGCGGAATCGACAATCAGGGGTATGGAAGATATGCGTTAATTAAAGAATACACAACAATGGAATTTTTTTTTTTTATTACATATTTTCGGTCGCCGCCGTAGCCGAATTGCTTGGTGCGTGACTACCATTCGGGAATGTGTATGTTCGAAATTCCGTGTGTGAAACAGCAAAATGATAGAACGATTTTTTTTTTAGATTTTCAATTTTCACCACCTGGATAAAGGAAATGAAACTGCAACTGAGGGTAAAAGTCAATGACATACCAATTCCGACTGTTAACAGCCCCAAAAACCTGGGAGTTACCTTCGACGGTTTGCTCTCCTTCTCAGCACATACAACCGCTATGCCACTAAAATACAAAATCACAACAAAGTCAAAGAAATTTTGCTATCGACATTTAAGGCAATAGGCCGGCCGGCCGGTTTTAAACTATTCAATGGAATCAATGATTCGCGGTCGAAGACGAAGCTACAGACTTGTCAAAGCACTGCCATTAAAACTGCGACAGGATGTCTTCTGATCGCCCCACTACAATATCTACATGACGAGGCCCATATGCTGCCTGTGAAGGAGCATAATACACGGCTCAGCAAGCAGTGTCTGTTAGAGTGTTACCGCAAGCCCCACCCATGCACACACCTGCTTGAGCCTAAGCCGCCTTCCAGGCACATCAGCAGGAACCTCCTCAACTACGCAGACGAGATCCAGGACAAAACAGATCGACAGTTACTGGAGCGGACAGTGTACAGACAGACAATTAACGACATTCAGCGGGAGACAATCACCACCTTAAGCTCCCGACCGCCGAAAGCCGTAATCGGAATCCAACCACCACCTACAGCTTCCCCGTGAGATCCGCATAACACTGGCACAATAACGTTCTTGATATTGTAGTAAGTTAAACTCCTACTTATCCAGAATTAACCCCGACATACCAAACATACATATATCCTGCATGTAAAGGCACCCAGCACGACGCTAACCAGTCGTTCCCCCAACAGTCGGTTCTACGTTACCGGAACGACCCGGATTTACTATATATTCGGCCAAGGACTGTCACTCCAGGAACACTCCCCGTACATGTATGGGGAATTTTTTTGCTACTACAACAACAACAACGTTAACCACCTTTTCTCATGTCCCTCTAAACCCACTCATCTAACACCCCTCTCCCTCTGTACCCAACCTGTCGAAACAGCTAGTTTCCTGGGCCTACCGTTAGATGAGCTAGACAAAGACGACTGGTGATTTGCACTACATTGGCAGGGCTACTGCTACCAAAACAACTTTTTTCGAATAGCGGTCGCCTCTCGGCAACCTATGGCACACCTCCGAGTGTATTTCTGTCATGAAAAAGCTCCTCATAAAAAGTATCTGCCGTTCGTAGTCGGTTTAAAACTTTAGGTCCCTCCATTTGCGGAACAACATCAAGACGCACTCCACAAATAGTAGGAGGAGCGCGTCCAAACACCTAACAGAGGTGTACGCGCCAATTATTTAATAATATTTTTACATTAAGTTGTACTACCATAATTATGTAATCAAAATTATTTACTTTACAGCTGAACGGGAGTGATGACATGCCCGCCCTAATATGTAGCAAATGCTCAAAGCGTCTCCACATAGCCAATGATTTTGTAAAGTTGGCTCATGAGACAGAGAAAAATTTGAAAGCATTTCTTTCGAAGATTAGTAAAGATTTTCAATTGGTTACAAACAACATTTCTGATAAAAGTAAAATCAACGAAGACGACGAAGATGACGATTTGTTGTCAGCGATTCTTGAAGATGAAAGTATCGATAAAACACCCGAAGAATCAAAACAGACCCCCTCAAAGTGTGTGCTTGTGCAAAAGACTAACGGTGCTGTTTGCGCTTCCCAGGTATCCAGTAACAGAAAAATAACTATCAGGGATAAGTCAAAAAATGAGATGCAAGAAAGTCAACTGCTAACAGAATTAAAGAATGCAAAACGCGCTGCTGGAGATATGTCACCCGAGAGCGGCGTAGATATGGACAGTAACTTGATGGGAGTAAACGCTAAAACAGTAGATACAAATATTGGCATACAACAGTTTAAGTTATACAAACCCGATGTGCAAATGAAAATAGAGTCACAGGAGGTGGGGAACACATCAAATTTGAATATTAAATGCAGCATAGATTTCAGTGGAGTCGGGAATGGGCAGACTGCTGCGAATGATGAACTTCAAAATGAAGATTCTCCAAGTCATGAAATACAAATTCTTGACTACACCGATGAAGAATCTCAAACAGAATTGGAAATTTTAGAAGAGAATCTACAGCCAAGTGACGATACACGCAGTTGTTCCGGTGCAGTGGAAGAGCAAGCGGCTAGAAGTGATGGTTTTTTCAAGGAATATCAAGCGATGCTACAGGAGGGTGACGAGTACTTAGAAGATAACAGTTCAGAGCATAGCAAAGCGACAACATCCAATGACTTACATTTGGATGATGACACTGACGAATTATCGGACAATGGATATCTCGCTGTGAAAAACGTTGAGGAGGCGCACATTGATGAAGAACATCTTGTCGATTCGCCATCACATACGCAGCCAGTAACTGAAAATATTACAATCGCTGAAAAGGAAGTTAAGCTCAAACCGCGCAAAACTCAAAGTAGAACAAATGGCCGTGGTGCAAGTTCCAGGTCAGCGAAACAAGATGACGGATTAAGTAGTTCAAAGCGCTTCCTCTGTTTTAAATGTAATCGCGACTTTAGCACCAAAACCAATCTTACACGGCATATGGCAACACATGAAGGCAATCGGCCATTTCAGTGCAATGTGTGCAATAAGAGTTTCACGCAGAATGTATCACTCAAACAGCACATGTACACGCACACTGGTGAGAAGCCATACCGGTGCGAGGTTTGTAATCGTGGCTTTACGCAATGCAAGAGCCTGGTGTTCCACATTCGTAGGCACACCGGAGAAAAACCGTTTCCTTGTGAAAAATGCGGAGCACTCTTTAGACAAAAGGATGGTCTAAAGGTAAGATTATATACCATATATGGCATTTCGCACTGCAAATGATAATTAATTCTTCCAATTTCTCTTCCAAACAGACTCATATACTTAAAAGGCATACGATCAAGTCACAAGATGAGCTAACTACATGCGCCATCTGTAAGGAGTTGCTGCCTGACAACACCGTTCAAGAACACATGAAAAAACATCTCAATGACTATGTGCGTGTTGACTCGGTAATGTCATGCGCGAACCGTGAGGCAAATACAGACGACGATTCGGATATGCTACTCGAGTATATAGACGATGACCCACTACATGAAAAATCAACCGTCTTTGTAGGAGGCGATTCTGTGCCAGAGAGTGCAGATGATATAGGTTCAGCAGCGCATGTGGTAGATTTAATGACAACGTCGGCGTTGGAACCAAGTCGTGCCAAGAAATACCAGTGCCGCAAATGCTTCAAATGCTTTGCCATCAAGTAAGTACAAATTGTATGGACAAATTCGAAGTAAGTGCTGCGACGTATTATTTTCATTTTAGAAAAAATCTTATTCGCCATTTAACAACCCACAACGTACCAGTTAGTTTGGATATGGGAGGCAGCGACGAGTTACGTGCCCCTACGTCGAAGGAGGCCGATACCCCTGAAGAAGTCTATCAGTGCGAACTATGTGAATTGATGTTCGCCAGCGCAGAAGAAATGCGTAAGCACAGTAATTTAGATCACACTTTTAAATGCCATGAATGTCCACAACTGCAATTCACATCACGTCGGCTACTCTCCGAGCACATGATGAAGCATGGATTAAGTGGCATTCAGTAATGTATGCGCAACAATACGAAGAAGAGTGATTAAGTATTTATAAAAAAAAAATCTTAAATATTTATAAAAAAGTTACCTGCATTTTAATTCATTCAATAACAAAGTGGGAGGAAAACACATAAACATCGAGTGTCCAATATGTTAAGAGATATTCATATGTACAGGCATATATCACTACAATATCAACATTTGTGGTTACAGTTAAAATGAGCTAATTGCATTGATTGGTTATAATTACTATGAATTCGAAATCAAAACTTCCATAAGTGATCACGACGCTTTGCAATCGCCATTTGTAAACAAAAAAACAGCTGACGAAAATATGCAGTCTATCAAAATTATAGTAATACCACTTTGACGCCAGACAACACCTGTCACATATTAAAATACACTTTTTTATGAACGCACTTAGTTTGACCACAGCCAACTTCAGGCCAAAGTAGAGGTGCCGCTACCATAACGCCATAAATTTGCTGATCGAACCACGACATGGGCAACACTATAATCCATTAGAGGTGACATGTCATAATTCAGTTGTCATAACCATAACCGTAGAGACCACCTCTGAAAGTTTAACCTGGAAGAAAGTGAGGCCTTTGAAAAATTCATGCTAACTTGTGTATACTTTTTTTTATAAAATATCCTACATTCTGTCAAAAAAATATAGGGAACTGCTCATTTAAAAAGCGCGCATTACACATATGTCTAAATTTTTGTTTGCTGGAATGCTGGTACAACTCTCGGCACTATAGATCGCAGAGTTTGAGCGTGATCTGCCAATTAGCTGGTTTTTTTGGCATTTAATTATATCAGTTAATCGGAGGTGTGCTCTGGATGGATAAAAATATCGAACAAAAGATTTGTCTTGAAATTTTTGTTTTGAACGGGATTTCGTATGTCGAATCATTGAAAATGTTGCCGAAAGTTTATGACGTGGGTACTTTATCAAAAACACGGGTCTACGAGTTGTATAAGGCTTTTGCACAGGGCCGAGAAGTCGTGGAAGATTTGCCCCGATCTGGTCGCCCATCAACGTTTTCAAAAAATGAAAACGTCGACAAAGTCAAGGAAATGGTACTGCAAAACCAGCTTTTAAGTTTGAGGGAGGTAGCTCGTGACATTAGCGTGTCTCACGAATCAATTCGCAACATTATACACCATCCATTGGGCATGAGACGCGTGGCTGCTCGACTCTTTCCAAGAGAGTTGAATTTCTTGCAAAAAATTCATCGGATGAAGGTGGCTGAAGATACGTCTGGGCAAGTGTATTCGGACCCAACCAAAACCCAATTGCAGCTCATCATAACAGGTGATGAGACGTGGGTATATGAGTTTGACATGCAAACCAGTCAACAGGCATCTGAGTGGCGCTATACACATAGGCGAAACCCAAAAAACCACGTCAAAGTCGGTTAAAAGTGGCAGCCATGCTACTCATTTTCTTTGGTTATCATGGTGTTGTGCACTCGGAATTCGTTCCAAATGATTCTACGGTAAATAAAGAATATTATTTGGAAGTTATGTGACGTTTGATAGAGAATGTGCGAAAGAAAATTTATGGATCTTGCACCATTATAACGCATCGTCTCACAAGGCTCATATTGTGAACACGTTTTTGACCAAAAACTCGACAAATATCATCGAACAATCACCGGGGCTCACCGGATATATCCCCCTGTGACTTTTTCCTTCTTCGATAGAGGCCATTAAGGAGAATTCGTTGAGGAAGCTGAAGAAGATCTCTTCAAACGCGTTTAAAAGGTGCTTTGATGACTAGACTAATTGTTGGCATACTTGTATTGCCTCGAATGGAGCCTATTTTGAAGGCGGCAAAAAAAAAAATTTAATGATTAAACAATTATTTTGCGTTTTATTGAACAATTCCCGGTACTTAAAATATTTTAGGATCGAACTCTATCCTTCTGAGAGCAACGTTGCCAACGCGCTAATGAATTTCGCGGATGTGCTAAAGATTTTTTTGTATACATTTTGGCGATTATAAAATAAAGTAAAATCTTGTCTCCGATATTCACAGCAAATGATATAACTCTTCATTTCGCCAAGCGTTAGTAATTGGCGAATAAATGAAGCAACTGGTATTAATGAACATATATTGGCAACGCGGGAACAGAGCTGCTTAAGATACGTTCACATATAAGTAGATGATCTACTTTTTCTTGCTTAATTCCCAATCAGTAATAAAAAGCGAGGTTTCCCATATAAAATTTCTCTCCCAAAATCTGAGATTATAAAATAATCTTAGATAATAGCCATACTTTTTGACATACAACCCTGTGTTTTTTGTGTAATAGATCGTTATTTTTATGAGTGTAAAGAACAACGTCGAAATAACAACTAAATAAAATGGATGCCGGCAAAGAAAAATGGGCTGTAGACATAATTCTAATAAAACGTTTGTTAGGTATTATTAACTATGCATTCATGTAACAGAAAAAAAGCGTGTGTCCATAAACGCTTCGTTCACTTATTATTTGTTTAAAATGTAGTATCGAATTTTGAATGCGTATTGCTGCCATAATTTTTTACAACCTCAGTAAACGTCGTTTACGGATTTCCTCCAACTGTTTATTATTAGCAGCCAATGTTAATAATAATTAAACAAACCGAAAACACCGAAATATTCCACCAAAATAATTTCTATGAAGAAAAACCTTTCACAACAGTATTGACAGCTGATTGTCAATTTTGCAGGTAATCTTATTGGTAATTAATGCATATGTGAACGTACTTTTAAATTACATGTATATGACAGTGAGTTATACCAGTCTAATGGGATATGACCATACATGCGAGCAGCGAATCTTACACAATAACTTTGTTGTTGCTTTCGCATGCAAATTTTTCATCAAGTTAATCGAGCATAAAGGTAGCGGGCGAGAAGGTGGCAAATAAAAGAGGAGTATTCTAGCACGGGAATGTTTGCCTTGTTCAACTAGCCACTTTTGTAGTGTATATCGCGTCTCATACCGTTATATTTGGTTGTTTACTTCCTTTTTCGTTGCATTGAAACTTTTTTCATATTGTATTTTAATTGGTTGCGTTCGGCAGAGTGAAAAGTTTTTGTCTACAGTAAATTAAATTCTATTCTTTTTTTTCAATATTGGGTAAACAAACTTCGACTGATGTTAGAGAATTGGTACTCAAGTTTAGCAATGCAGGTAAAACTTTTCGTGAAATTGGCTATATTGTCAACAGAAGCCATAATATTGTGAATCAAATAGTTGACAAATACAAAAAATTCGGGCAAAGTAGAAAATCGCCCAAGTGCAGGCCGTCCAAAAGTTTAAAATGACACTCAAGTAAGGCCTATAGTGCGTGATATGAAGAAAAGTCGCTTTAAAAGTGCGGTCAAAATATCACAAGAAGTCTCAACTGCATCAGATACTAGCGTAAATGCCAGTACAATACGTCGAGCGTTGCCCGCAAATGGGCTACATGGTCGTCTCCCACGAAAAAAGCCGCTAATATCGACAGTTTAGCAAAAAAAAAACGTCTTGATTATGCATAAACATACGAAAATCGGGATCTTTCTTTCTGGAATAGTGTCCTGTTTAGTAAGTTCGAGGTATTTGGGCAGAAAAAACCGGTTAAAGTCTGGAGAACCAAAAAAAGTGAGTATGCCGACCAAAATTTGATAACCACAGTTAAGCACGGTGGGGGATCAGTGATGGTGTGGGGATGTATGGCAGCAAGCGGAGTTGGCAATTTGGTTTTTATTGAAAGTACCATGAACAGAACAGATTATCTGAATATTTTACAAAATAATTTACTAACCAGTGTGCAGAAATTAGACTTGCAAGGATCTTGGATCTTTCAACAAGATAATGATTCCAAGCCCACAGCAAAAATAGTAAAAGAATGGCTGCTTTATCGTACTCCTAAGACATTGGATCATCCTCCACAGTCACCGGACTTAAACCCTATTGAACATTTGTGGGAGCATTTAGACCACCAAATCTGCAAAAGGACAATCACCAATATGGATATGCTGAAACTCGTTATAAAGGAATAGTGGGATAAAATTTCATCTGACGTAAAAAAAAACGAGTTGAGTCGATGCCCCGAAGACTGTCTTCCGTTATCAAAGCAAAAGGGAAATCAACAAAATACTAAATCGATATCAGTTTTGTAAAATATATCTCTGTACACTTTATTTTGACGCGTAAAATATGCACTAAATTTTGTTTTTGTCTTAAAATTTTTGTTGTTGTAATTTATTTTTTTGTTGTTTTCTAGTAATTAGTAGAGAATCAAATACTAATTTGAAAAACTTGAAATTAAAATATATTTTTTTGTTATAAAAGGCTGAAATAAAATCCATACTATAACAAAATGCTTTGTACACTTTATTTTGACGCTCACATTACATATAGGCTTTTCACCTTTACTCAACACTGCTTTTCAGAATTGTCGTTAGCGCCACTTTGGCTTGGTTTTTCGATTATAGATGCTAATTCGAACAGCTGTTAGGTGACAGAATCAAATTATTTACAAATTGTTGGTTTATTCAATAAACAAATTTTTTGTTGCCCGATTCGGATAAAGTTAAAAAATTTACAATTACATACATAAAGTATGGATGTATGTCGTATCTGCGCAGGATCTAAGCATCTGAAATGTTTTCAAGGCAACGAGCAGTTGACAGAATTATTGAAAGTTTGCGCCAACGTAACGGTATTGAAATTGTAATTTTCTTTATAAATAATCTTTTAACTAAATTATTACTTCGTTTTAAGGTAAAAGAAGATGATATCTTACCAAAGCATATCTGTGAACAGTGCGAGTTTGGGTTGCGTTTCTCATACAGTCTCCGGAAACAAAGTGAAGCAACGGAGAGGCGTCTACGGCAAGGAATGGTAATGCCAGCTATTAGTACCACCGCTCATGTTCAAGATACGATTGTTTTGGATGATGATGAACCGGAACCGCCCTCATTGACTGTAAACAGCAACAGCCAAGAGCGAACAGCATCCGATTTGAGTATAAATATTTGCACTTCAACAAATGAAGTACGCGAAGATTATTCCACTGCAAATGCGGTGCCATCGGCACAGGAAATACTTGCAGCTAAACGTTTACGACTGGATATTGATGACCAGCAGGTGAGTACTTCTACAAGTGAGATTGTTGATGAAAGACGAGTGGAAGTACTGAGTGAAGACGATTCGCATGAATCATTAGGCGAAGAACGTCTGCAGTTGGAGCTGCGGCAGCATGAAGTATTTATGTGTACCCGAGTGGTAACCGAAAATAAGGGTTTGGTATATACTCAACAGGTAATAGCCGAAAAGCGTATACAATTGGAGTATGATGCGCAAGGCCTGGATGAATATACGAATGAAGAAATACAATTAGACGAAGAAGTGGAGAACGCACATTTTGATTTGAATGAAGCGATGAACGATTGCGATGATGTGATTGAACTAATCGATGATGATGATTCGCTTATGTTAGAATCACCACGGGAAGAAAATCCACAAGAAAGCGACTATGACAAGTTGAATGCAAATGATGGTCAAACCCAGGACTTAATTGAAGAAATATTGTCGTCGGGTGATGACGAGGCAAATCGAAAAGAATTCGATGAAAATGCAACTGTAGAGTTGAAGCCTCAAGGAGGTCAAGCGGATATAGTGTATGAGACTTTAGATGATGACGGTGAAGAATCAATTGATATCGACGAATGTCAAATAGATTTTACGAAAGAAGAGCGCGAAGATGACGATTGCGATACGTATTTGGAAAATGAATCGAATAAAACACAGGAAACTGAGGTCGCAATGGATGACGGCGATTCTAGTTCACAAGAAAAGCAAGCGGAACAAGAAGAGGAAGTAGCTAGTGGGACAACGTTTAAAATGCACAAAGGAAAGGTACGAATTTATTATACCAGCCACATCAGTAACATTTAGTTTCATACCACAATTCTATTTCAGGTCTTATCCTACAACTGCGACACCTGTAATTTGGATTTCGATTCACATCGAGAATATCGCGACCATATAAAAACGCATGGTGATAAACGTTTTTGTTGCAAGCAATGCGACAAGTGGTTCCCACACATTTCTCGACTTGAAAGACACGCAAAATCACATAAAATGGATGGCGAGCGACTGTCGTGCCCGCACTGCGACCGCACCTATCGATCACGTGACAACTTGACACGACATCTGCGTAGTGCACACGACGTAAATACTGCGCTATGTCCCGTTTGCGGCGAGGCATTTGGACGCGGTGATATTCTGAAGAACCACATGGCCACTCACTCAAACGATCGCGAATATCAGTGCGATAAATGTCCCATTCGGTAATTGTAAAATGAACTAACTCGTATTTGAAACACCATTTATATTATCATCCATTTTGTTTATGGCAGATTCAAAACGAAAATCTCTTTCACTAAGCACGTTCGTATGCACGCAAAAGTTGAGGATGTGGAAAAATCAAAACCTGACGATGATACGACGGCGAAAAAGTCCTTCTGCTGTCACTTTTGTGGCAAGATATCCAAACACTATTTTACCCACAAAATGCACATGCGCATACATGCGCACGAGCGGCCTCACAAGTGCGACGCATGCGGTAAATCATTTTGCACTGTGGCCGCGCTAATCACGCACGAACGTATCCACGACAACGTGCGGCCATATCAATGTGAACACTGTCTGCTCTCCTTTCGACAGCAGGCGCATCTGAAGGAGCATCGCATGATACACGAAGGTATTACGCCACATGTCTGTAGTATTTGTAAACTGGCTTTTACGAAAAAGAACAATATGCTGGTGCATATGCGCATTCACTCGGGAGAAAATCCGTACAAGTGCGTCAGTTGTGGTGAACAATTTAAGAAATCAGCGCAGCTACGAAAACACAATAAATCTGTGCACAACAAAGAAGTTGATGATCAAGTTAAGGAAACCGAGAAGTTAGATAAAGCTGGGAATGACGAAGAAGTTAAAGAAAAAGAAGACGAAGAAGAAGAGGAAGAAGAAGGAGAGGAAGAAGAAGGAGAAGAAAAAGGGGAAGACGAACAAGAAAATCAGCAAGAAAATCTGCACGAAAATGATCATAATAGTCGCTTTGCTGATTTAGCTTCAGAGCAGCTGTTCAGCGACAGCAATAGTCTTGAGGTAATAGAAGCGGAAAATGGGCCAGCCATACAAGAGGGCATTGCCGCAGAAATATCTGACGTGACGAAGAGTGCTGAGCTGGTTTCATCTATTAGCAATAATTTTTCGGATGATTTTAATGTCGATGATGACAATGGTGTTGTACTGGTAGTGGACGACAACGCTAAATTCAATAGCCTGTTTATAATGGACGATTAATATTTATGTGCACATTAATTTACTATATAGGCCTCTTCTTTTCGCCAAGCGTTCGCAAGTGGCGAATAGATGCAGCAACTGGTTAAAATAAACATATCTGGGCAGCGCTGGAATAGAGCGGCCTGAAATTCCATTTGTTTGTAAAATAGAGGGTGATACCAGTTTAATGAGTTATACCAGTTAAATGAGTTATACCAGTTAAATGAGTTATACCAGTTAAATGAGTTATACCAGTGTAACGAGTTATACCAGCTTAATGAGTTAGACCAGATTAATGAGTTATACCAGAGTAATGAGTTATACCAGTTTGATGAGTTATACCAGTTAAATGAGTTATACCAGTGTAACGAGTTATACCAGCTTAATGAGTTAGACCAGATTAATGAGTTATACCAGAGTAACGAGTTATACCAGTTTGATGAGTTAGACCAGTTTAACGAGTTATACCAGTTTAATGAGTTAGCCCAGTTTAATGAGTTATACCAGTTTAATGAGTTATACTAGTTTAATGAGTTATACCAGTTTAATGAGTTAGACCAGTTTAATGAGTTATACCAGTCGAATGAGTTATACCAGTTTAATGAGTTAGACCAGTTTAATGAGTTATACCAGTTTAATGAGTTATACCAGTTTAATGAGTTACACCAGTTTAGTGCGTTACACCAGTTTAAGGAGTTATACCAGTTCAATGAGGTATAACCATTCTCGCTAGCGGCGACTCTCACTCGTTAACTTTGTTGTTGCTTGCACATGCAAATTTTTCGTCAAGTTTAGTCGAGCAGAGGGATAGCGAGCAGAGAAGTGGCGAATGGAAGGCGCCTAATATTATGTAAGGTACATATCGCTGTTAACATTTAGTTGGTTGTTTTTCAATTTTTACTCTATCGATGGTATAAATATTAGGTTAATTCAAATGTTTACATTTTTTAACTACAAAAAAAAATTAAGAAAAAAACCATACATATTGTATATTCATATCTCCACAATTTTATATTTAATATAATAAAAACTGAATGTTGTCCTCCATAATTGTCGTAAGTGCGTATTTTTTAAATTCATAGATTCATTTATATTGCAGTGCTTCGGCGTCTTACTGCTTGTACACAATTCACATTCGACAGTGTGGCGAAATTATGGTCATAAATAAGCAGAAATTCATGGGTAATGAACATTTTGTTGTTCTTCTTCTTCAGGTCCTTAATCCCTAGTGGGACATAGGGCATCAAGCACGCCTGCGCCCCATCTTGTGCGATTTGTGGCAATGCACTTCAATTGGTTCTGGCTCTTTCCGATGCTTCCAGTTTCCCTTTCAACTGTGCGTCTCCAAATTTCCCTTGGTCACCCTGGTATGCGACCAACATTCGTGAGAGAGTTCCACTGCAATGCCTTTCGTGCAATGCTCGCATCGTATCTCCATCTCCATCTCCATTTTTGGCGTTTTATGAGCGAGCATTTCTACTGGCTCCATTTGTGCCTTTTTCAGTAGGCCTAAAAATGCGGAAGAGGTTCCTCAAGCAGCGATTTATGAAAACCTGAAGTAACGTAGTGATGGACTTTCCATGCACAGCAACCATAAAGTAGAACCGATTCTGCATTGGATTTGAAAATTCTAATTTTTGGGTGAACTCTGATGTTGTTATTGCGCCACACAGAAGACAGGATACCCAAGGTGGCTCTAGCTTTATCAACGCGAGATCTGACATCTTCGTCTGTACTACAAAACAGTCCTACCTCGACGCGGTATTATGGCAGCTTCCAAGACATCACCAAGAACAAGTAAAAACAGCACAGGCGATGGATGGGTGTATCCCTTGGCGAACGCCGGATGGGTGTATTACTTGGGGTCAGACAGTTTCCCTTTATGTAGCACGCGGCAGCAAGCATTTTCGTATGCTATATATATGTATATATAGTATATATATATGAGGTTTGGACTTCCATCCCGTGGTCTTTTGCGCCCTCTACTCATCACAGTACCTCATCCAGACCCAGTTCCCTTATTAAACTCAGGATAGAGCTGGGTTGTACTCTGCCTTTCTTCTGACTGCATTTCGCCAAGACGTCTCTACCTTCTTCGCGCTATAGCGCTGCATTCCAGGAGAAGGAGCATTGGAGCCTCCTGGGATTGGTCGCAGAAACGTCAAAAGTCAGTGGATCATATCCCGATCATGTGCAGATGGCTACGCATTTTATTCTAGGTTAGGGTTATGAGTCTTTTAAACAGCTTTTAGTTGTACCGTCCCAGTAGGGACTTCACCTGGCGTAGCCCCATAGTTTGGTGCCAGCAAACATCCCTTAGCCCTTGCTTTTCACTCATAAACTTCTCCGTAATGGCGTTAATGACGAGGCCGCAGTCTCTCTCGCCAATGGTCCGCTATTTCGTTCCCAGTTACATATATCTCTGCGCCCAGAGACCTTAATTAGCTAGATGCAATTGTGCGTTCCAAGGACATTCAGTTCCAAGTACGATACACAAGGTTCAGTGAGGACTTGATCTCACAGGACGATAAGGCCTTGAGTGCCGCCTGACTGTCGCTCAGAATGACAATTCGCTCATTGCGGACATTCCTGTATAAGTTTATCTCTCCAGCTGGCATACATCTCTGCGTAAATGCTTGGAAAACTACCCATCGGCACAAAGCGCTTGGTTCTGGGGCCGTAAATTCCAGCGTCTATGCCTGCTGGGGTGTTCGAGCCATCTGTGTACCAATACAGGATACACTCCTGGAGTTTCCTTTCAAATGCAGGCCTACCCCAGTTCAACGTATCGCCCAGTTCAATTCTGAACTTCTTTTCGAATTTGATGACTTTAGTGATATCATCTTTGAGTAGTTGGATAAGTGGGAGCTGCAGCCTCAGCAATTTCATGTTTTTAGATGGCATTACTTTTCCTCACCCGAAGCCTTTCCTGGTAATATTCAACGGGGTACGTTTGGCTGATTGCTGAATAACTGTAAGAATCACCTTCATCGCAACTGTAGAGCAGACTCGCATCGTCCCCGTGATGCACACGCATGAAGCTTAGTTAGCACTCTCCCTACTGTCGAGAGAGTTGCTCTAGATACTCAAGCGACCGCTCCATTTGTCACCATTTGTCTTATTATCAAGATGCACATCCGTCTTCGGATTCTTGGGCTACAGCCCTAGGACTTTCCTGATAGACGTTTGCCGATCATGAGAGCCTTTGTGGGTTTGGGCAAGGTTGCCAGTTAAGCTTCTCATTCAGGACAAAGCCAAGATAATTAACTTCGCTGACTAATTCAATGAAAACCCCGTCCATGCTGATCTCTCTCATTCCTGGTAAAACTCTTTTTCTGGTTTACGGAATTATGGCTATTTTGGACGGGTTTATATTCAGACCACCACACCATCTTTTCGTCAGGTTTAAAGCTGTTTGCAGTATGTCGCAAAGAGTGTCCTCGAACTTGCCTCTCCTTATAATTACATCGTCATCTGCGTATCCCTGACAGCAGATTCCGTTGCTTGGCAGCGGGTGAAGCAGGCCGTAAACTACTAGGCTCCTCGAGGGGTGATAAGAAGAAAGAGGGCGCAACACCCTCGAGTGAGAGACGTTGTCGAAAGCTTCCCCGATATCGAGAAAGGCACAGAGAACTGTTTCCTCACAGTCAAAGGCACTCTGGATCTTCGTACATAGCTAATATACCGCCGCAGTGCCCGTAGACCTTCCGTACCGCCATTTTTTTCCTTTTTCCTTTATCGAGGATGTGGCAACAAAATGGTGCAGAAGCGCTAGTTGGATTCTGGATGAATCACCACTCTAACCAACCAACCAACCTCTCGGGAGCTTAAAGCCTCGACAAGGCTTGTCTTGCGGTGGTTTCGTTAATCTATTATATTTCTGACAGGGTAGGTAATTAGCCTGCCGCTACAGTGATTGCCTTACCGCCATTAACAATTGGAATTTCTGCCAACAATTTTAAAATTTTTTTCTGTATTAAGACGTTCAAAGCGGATTACCGGAATAGTGCTATGATTTACACACAAAAGAAGAAGAAGGCCATTCAGCATTTTGTATTAAAATCGCAACACAAAGGAACTTCCCGGTCTGTTGCAAATATGGAAATATCTGGCCGAAACAGAAAAAAAAAAAAAAAAACAAAAAAAAAAACAAAAAAAAAACACGAAACAGAAAGCAATTTCTCTTTTAAAAAATAATGAAATACATATAATAAATAAAATTATAATTTATAAAACAAAAATTATATAAAATAAATAAAAAATAAAAATAGTCATAAAATTTATATTTATTTAAATATTTTATATATTTTTTTATTATTTTTCATAATTTATATATAATTTTATTTTTTTATTTATTTTATATAATTTTTTTTATAAATTTTAATTTTTATTTATTATATTTAATTATTTTTAAAAAGAGAAATTGCTTTTTATTTTTTTTTTATTTTTAAAAGAGTATAAAGCACTTTAGCAGACGAAATGAATCAAATTTTATAATTTTTTCCTGATTTCGAAGTAAATGTCACGAGTAACTCTTATTTTGAGTTGTCACTTATTAACTAATTGATTTTAAATAGTCAAAAGAAGTTAACTGTTATTTGAAAATTTTGCGTTGTCAGCTATAAAAGCAAATTATTTTTATATTGTTGTTGTTGTTGTAGCAGCTTACTAAACCCTCACTTACTTTTCATACTCTAAGCCGGTGATGCTTAAATACCTTGTAAATACCTTTCCTACGCTACTTTCCATACGCCAAAAAAGTAACTGTACTTCTAAGAGCCGCCGGTCGACAAGTAGTCAACCACGCCAACGGCAGTATTTTCTGTATACTTGTTTCCACATATGGGGATGTGTAGTAAAAAAATGCTGCTTGCTTCAAATGGGTAGCATGCATTTAGGCGCATTTTTTCATCACCTACCCACCAACTTGCCAAACTTAAATATAATCATAAATTGACGTGGCATAAATGCAAAAATAAATTTCAGATACACACAAAACACAAAAATAAACACATCAGGCGTCGATACGCACACACACACACACACACGCATACCTAGGTACATAAATGAGACATACATAGGTACATACGTGTGGGTTGGAAGAGTGATTCAATAAGTCATTAAGTGAATGAAAGTCGATTTACCAATTGACTGACCAACTGTGAAAATGCGCACAGCACAAATACATACA
Organism: Anastrepha ludens; assembly: GCF_028408465.1. Classification (NCBI taxonomy): domain Eukaryota; kingdom Metazoa; phylum Arthropoda; class Insecta; order Diptera; family Tephritidae; genus Anastrepha; species Anastrepha ludens. The sequence continues at coordinate 18,393,313 of NC_071499.1, forward strand.
TATGTACGTACATATATACATACATACAAAGGAGAAAGCTTGTCGTTTTTTAGCAACTAGATAAACATTGACGCGCTGTTGTTGTTATTTTTCTTGTCCCATTTTGTTAGAATGCGATTGGCGCCAAATTCTTATCGACTTGTTTGCGCGCATGCGCCAACTTACACGCCCACTTTAGGATGTTTGTTGACAAAACAAAAATCAGCTGTGCTGCATTTGTTTTGGGAAATTCTCAAACACTGTTTTGGGAATTTTTCCACTCACAACGCCAAAGCGGGGGGCTACAAAAATGTACCGCCGAAGCGAATGGCGCTCAGTTGACAACGGGCAATCGAACAAATTGTACACGAACGCAGCGGAAAACATATAAATTTAGAGTGATATGCGGAGACGCGCGGTTTCAAAGTATCATGAAAAATTAAGTTTTTGAATGGAAAAAAATATTAATAAAAAAAAGTGTTAAAAAATAGTTGAAAATAATTTTTGTAATTTTTTTTTGCAATTAAAATTTAATTTTGTAGTCCGAAAAAAAAATATAATAAAAGTAGAAATTTTAAATAATAAGTAAAAGTTCACAATTATTTCTTAATCAAAATTCAAAGTAAAAATAATAAAAAATCGACGACAAACATTTCTTATGCGATTTCCATTAAAAAAAAAGTGAGTTGTTTACCGTTAGCTCTCACATAAAAAATAAAAAGTGCTTACAAATTTTAGTTCAAAATAAAAATACACTCATCATAATTAAATCGCCCAAAATGATGCAGCTTATTGAGTTGCTCGAAATTGTGTTAAAGTTCTTCTGACTGCAATTCCCTTTTAATTTTTCTTCATTCCACTTTATCCCTCAACTAAGTTGACGACTTTCTTATGCTGTCAAGCGACAAAGTTTGAGTAGTTTTTTTGTTAGCGCCACAAGCGGAAAGCTGCATTTTGTACGAAGTGCCAGAAAGTGTGGTTGAGTGTCTACTCGAAGAAGCTGGTGCGCGGGAGATTAAGTGAAAATAGAAGCAAAAGTAAAGGCAGCAGCAGCAGCAGAAGCAGAAGCATTTTGCATTGCCACCAACACTTCGTTGCCTTCCTTATGAATTAATTCGATTACTTGTCAAGACAAAGTTCCGTGCAAGAGTAGTAGGAAAAAATCCAAAAACTATAACAATAGTTACAACAACATTCTACACATATTGTATTATCCACAACACACTCACAAAAAATAAAAATAAAAAACACAAAAGTCTAACCTCGCACAGGAAACTGAACTTTTTGCCCTCTTTGTCCGTCTAACCAAATCGATTCCATTCAAGTAATTTCGGTACTTTAGATTAGTTTGTCTGACAGTGGCTTGGGGAAATTAGTGAAAATCATAATTTAAGTGAAACTTGAGCGTCAAATACGCTTGTGCGTGTATGCCGATTCCATATAAAGTTACTACTGGCAAAATAATAATAACAACAACAGCGAAAAGCGGCATTTTGGGATTTTCCGCCTATTTGGTTGCAGAGGTTTTCAATTGGCCTAAATTGTTTGCGTAAAGGTAAGTTAAAATTTGTGGCTTGATTTGTTTGAATTTGTTAAGAAATATTCTCAACAATTTGTACTTGTGGCTGAAGAAAATTGAGGTGATTTGGGTTGGCGATGCGTATGAGCGACCTTTCATCGGTTTTGATGAGCTTCTGGGAACTTGCGCTTAGTGGCTGCTGTGTTCGATAGAACTGAGTGATCGATTGATCAAAGTTTACAAATTAGTAGATTTTTTGAAAACTTTTCAGTTTCGGCAATAATCTAGTTTATAGTGCGTGTTCTGGGTACTAATCGATGTGTTTCGAACGCAGTGTCAATATTCTGAAAACGGAGCATAATTCTGTTAAACCATTTAAATGTTATTAGCAAAAAACCATTTCGTAAAAACCTTTTATACAAATTATTTTTCAAAAGAGAAATGAAAGAAATTATTTTCAAAATTAAAAAATTTTTTAATATTTAATTTGTTAGTTACAAAATTTGTAATGAAAATTATTTTTCAAAATCATAAAATTTATTTTCAAAACTATTTTTCAATATTATAAAAAATCCTTTTTCAAAATTTTACAAATTATTTTTCAAAATTATTAAAGTTATTTTTGTCAAAACTATAAATTTGTTTTTCAAACTTATACAAATAATTTTTTTAAACTATAAAAGTTTTTTTTTTCAAAGCTAATAGGACTATGAATAAGTTCGTGCGGTTTTACAACAGATGGCGTAACTTGATTATTATTCCATCGATCCACATTTCCAAACATTCATTGGAGAGCTACTGTCGTAAGGCACAAACGTCAGTATAAGTTTTTTATTTGAAGCGTAAACAACAATATTTTTACCACACTTGAAAATGTCGAATTTCGTGCCAAATAATGTGTTTTTGCGGGGAATTCTTCTTCATTATTTTAATATGAAGAAAAAAGCAGCCGAAAGTCATCGTATCTTGGTGGAAGTTTATGGTGAGCATGCTCTATCTGAGCGAACGTGCCAGAAGTGGTTTGCACGCTTTAAAAGTGGTGATTTTGGCTTGGAAGACGAAGAACGCGAGGGTGCGCCGCCAAAGTTCATGGATACCGAATTGGAGGAATTGCTCGATCAAGATCCGGCTCAAACGCAAGAAGAGGTTGCAAAAACTTTGGGAGTTGATCAATCAACCATTTCCAAACGTTTAAAAGCCATGGGAATGATCCGAAAGGTAGGCCATTGGGTGCCGTATGAATTGAAGCCAAGAGACGTTGAACGCCGTTTTATGGCATGCGAACAACTGCTTCAACGGCACAAAAGAAAGGGTTTTTTGCATCGAATTGTGACTGGCGATGAAAAGTGGGTCCATTACGACAATCCAAAACGTCGGGCAACGTATGGATACGCTGGCCATGCTTCAACATCGACGTCGGCGCAGAATATTCATGGCCTGAAGGTTATGCTGTGTATCTGGTGGGACCAGCTGGGTGTTGTGTATTATGAGCTACTGAAACCGAATGAAACGATTACGGGGGATGTCTACCGACGACAATTGATGCGTTTGAGCCGAGCACTGCGAGAAAAACGGCCGCAATACGCCGATAGACACGACAAAGTTATTTTGCAACATGACAATGCTCGGCCACATGTTGCACAAGTGGTCAAAACATACTTAGAAACGCTCAAATGGGATGTCCTACCCCACCCGCCGTATAGTCCAGACCTTGCGCCATCCGATTACTATCTCTTCCGATCGATGCAACATGGCCTGGCTGACCAGCACTTCCGTAATTACGATGAAGTCAAAAAATGGATCGATTCGTGGATTGCGGCAAAACCGACCGAATTTTTCACAAAGGGAATCCGTGAATTGCCAGAAAGATGGGAAAAAGTAGTAGTAAGCGATGGACAATATTTTGAATATTAAATTTGTAACCATTTTACGTCAATAAAGTTTCAAATTTCGAAAAAAAACCGCACGAACTTATTCATAGCCCTATTACAAAAACTATTTTTCAAGTCACCAAAAAGCTCAAAGAACTTTTGTAAATGAATTTAGTGACTCATGTCAAAAAAAAAACAAAATATATTATAAAAAGTTATTTTTCAAAACAACAAAAATTATTTTTCAAACTTATAAAAATTATTTTTGAAAATTATAGAAATTATTTTCGAAATTAAAAAAAAAATTTTTCCAAATCATAAAGGCTACTTTCTCAAAATTATAAAAGTTATTTTTCAAAATAATAAAGGATACTTTCTCTAAGCTATAACACATTTTATTTTTCAAAATTATAAAAGGTCTTCTTCAAAATTATAAAAGTTATTTTTTCGAATTTATAAAAATTATTCTTCAAAATTATTTTTAAAATTTTCAAAATTATAGGAATTATTCTTCAAAACTAAGAAAACTATTGTATTTTTCAAAATCATAAAAAAGTAATTTTTTCAAAATTATACAAATTAGTTTTTAAAAGTATAAAAATTATTTTTTCAATCTTATAAAAATAATTTGTGAAAATTATAGAAATTATTTTCGAAATTAAAAAAAAATAATATTTCACTTTCTCAAAATTGTAAAAGTTATTTTTCAAAATTATAAAAATTATATTTCAAAATTATATTGTAAAAGTTATTTTTTAAAATAACAAAAAAAAAATTTTAAAATAACAAAAATTACAATCAAAAATTATTCTTCAAAATTACAAAAACTATTTTCGAAATTACAAAAACTATTTTTCAAAATCAAAGAAAAAGTTTTTTTTTTTCAAAACTGTAAAAATTATTCCTCAACATTTTAAATATTATTTTTCAAAAGTATAGAAATTATCATTTTTCTAATAGCGGTCGCCCCTCGGCAGGCAATGGCAAACCTCCGAGTGTATTTCTGCCATGAAAAAAGCTCGCCATAAAAATCATTTGCCGTTCGTAGTCGGCTTGAAACTGTGGGTCCCTCCATTTGTGTAACAACATCAAGACTCATGCCACAGCCAAACACCTAAAAAGGGTGTACGCGCCAAATATATATACAGCCACGGTCATATAAATATCACATTTAGACTTTGAAAGCAAAGAGTTGAATATGTTTTTAAATAATTATTTTTTATTGGGAAAAAAGTAACATAAAAAATAAAATACTTATTTACTTCCACTTTAAAGCAAAAAATTGGTGAAAAAGAATTTCAGTTCTGATTTAATTTACGAGACCGTTGATAACTCACGAAACCTCCTGGACACATAAATAGAACATTTTAAAAAATTCATTCCAAATCAAAGCAAAAATAGTAAACAAATCAGATAGCTAAGTAATAATATTGTTTTACCAGATTAGTATTTTGTACTACAGGGTGGCTGATGAATTTTGCTACATTAAGAAACTCAAATAACTTTTTTTTTAGTGTATGGAATTCATTTATTTTTTTTTTTTTCAAGTTGAAGGTCATTAAATTTTATTAAATGTAGCTTAACTAGTTTTAAAAATAATTGAATTTAAATGCCCCCCATGCTCGTTGACACAAGTGCGGCATCTTAGTAAAAAGTTGTTCATTGCTGCTTTGAGAGTTGCGACAGGAATAGCCGCAATTGTTGCCCGAATGGATTGTTTTAGTTCATCCACATTTGTTGGCTTTGTTTTATAAACTTCTTGTTTACATAAACCCCACAAGAAAAAGTCAGGTGCAGTAAGGTCAGGCGACCTGGGGGGCCAACGAAATTCGGAGTTTCTTGAAATCAGTTTATTGGGAAATTTTCGTCGCATCTCTGTCATAACAGTCTGGGCTATGTGAGACGTTGCCCCATCTTGTTGAAACCACACAGGGTTGAAAGGAATTCTCTTTCGGCGTAGTTCTGGATAGAAAAATTCTTTCAGCATTTTCAAATAACGGTCTCCAATAACCGTAACGGTGTGACCATTTTCTTCAAAAAAATAAGGCCCGACAATACAGCGTGAAGAAACCGCACACCACACTGTCACGCGAAGAGGATGCAATTCCGTCTCGTGGAGTATCTGTGGGTTAGAAGTACTCCATATTCGACAATTTTGTTTGTTCACATTGCCGTTTAAATCGAAATGGGCCTCATCAGACGTGAAAAGGCAGTTTAACATGTTTTGGTCTTCTTCCACCATTTGCAGGATCTTCTGGCAAAATTCCAAGCGAATCGGCAAGTCTGCTGCATTCAGTTTGTTAACCATTTGAATTTTGTAGGGAAATAAGTCTAAATCTTTGTGCATAATTGTTTGCAAAGACTGTCGGCTGACACCAAGTTGAGCAGATAAGCTTCTTGTTGAAACCCTTGGATTGCTTTTATAGCTGCAGCTACAGCAGCGATCGTTTCCTCCGTCCGAACTGGTGGGTTTCGATGATAAGGCCTTCTTGCGACTGTTCCTTGCTCAGCAAAATTATTCACCAGTCTCATTATGGTCCATCTGCTCGGGGGATCGCCGCCAAACATCCGCCTGTACTCTCTCTGTACCAAAACTACGGACTCCAGTGCGTGATAGCGGCGGACTATCCAAATTCTTGTTTGCGTGTCCCAGTTAACCATTTTAATAAATTTTAAAGATCAATCTGCAAATTAAAACAAAAATGGAATAGATAACTTAAAAAGAAAAAAAGTTATTCAATTTTTTTTTGGTAGCGGCTTTCATCAGCCACCCTGTATATCCACCGTTTTTGAGTACTTCTTCAAGCTCCATGCTTTCTACAAGCTTGTGGCATCTTTCCATTGGAATCGAGTACCAAGTCTCCTCAACTGCGGCCAACAAATCATTAAAATTTTTAAAATTTTTGTTAGCGATTTTGACCTTAACGTCATTCCACAAATTTTCTATTGGATTGAGATCAGGGCTCTGCGCCGGCCAATCCAGTATATTATTTTTTTCTCATTGCTTCACTGTCTTTGCAGTATGCTTTGGATCACTGCATAAATGTCCAATTTAATGGCATAAACTCAAACACAAATGGCTCCATTTTATTCTGGAGTATATCCAGACTCTGAAATCTATGCATTTTACCAACCACGCGAACAATCGGCCCAACACCACGCCAGGAAAAAGCTCCGCAAACCATGATGCTTCCGCTGCCGTGTTTAATCGTCTTTTTTGTGAACCTGGGATTTAGCGCTTGATTTTTTGGACTACGTACAATAGTTTTCCCATCTGGATATATTGGAGTCGTCGATCCAAAGTACGTTTTCCCAAAACTGAATAGATATGTTTTTGTGGGCTTTTGCAAAGGCAAGTCGGTGTTTGATATGCCTTTTTGAGAGGAGTGGTTTTTTTCTGCTTATGCAGCCCAGGTTAAGTCGCTTTCCTACAAGCTTTACGGATATCTGTAGACTAGATTCTTAGTATATTTCAAACATTATTTGTCATGCCGACTTAAAAGAATCTGCTTTGCTCTTGCGCATTATAGCTCTATCCACATTAACATCAGGTTTTCGCGGCTTTGGTTTCATTTCCGTTTTTTTGCTTAGGTAGGTTGAATCTTTCTTAACTAAATTAAGAACATTATAAACTAGTTTCCGAGAGCACATCATCATTTCAGCTATTTCTGCATAGCTTTTTCCCTTTGGACTCATACGGTATATAGGATCTCTTTTCTCCGACGTGCAATGCTTTCCACGTCCCATTTTTAGTAATTACTTTAACATTTTATTTAATTAAAAATTATACTAAAAATCGCTGAAACAATATTAAAGTCTTACTCTACGCTGCACAAGTTAAAATGTGCTTTTACTGTGTCCACTTCAAAACAGCAATAAGCATAAATAAAATAGAACGCAAAAAATTCCATCGAAAAAAAAACGGTAAGTTCCTCGCATAAATGTAAGCTTAATAATGATAATAAATGCAAACAAACAAATTTATTTGATCAAAGCAGAGTTCGTACTAAGGTAGTCGCAAAACTTCAACTCATTTTCTTTTATATTTATAATAAATCTTATTTGTATATATATACCATTTTGGTCGACCACCTTTTGCCATTTTTCTTCTAGAGACATTATTCCATCGGTGTAAAACTTCAGTGGTTTCTCGGCGAAAAACTGCGACAAGTAATTTTCACAGGCTTCTCTTGAAGCCAACTTTACTCCATTAAGGGAGTTCTGCATTGACCGAAACAAATGGTAGTCCGATGGTGCAAGGTCAGGGCTATATGGTGGATGCATCAAAACTTCCCAGCCAAGCTCTCCCAGTTTTTGCCGAGTCATCAAAGATGTGTGTGCCCTAGCGTTGTCCTGATGGAAGACGACGCCCTTTCTGCTGATCAGTTCTGGCCGTTTTTTTTTCGATTGCTTGCTTCATCTCATCAGTTGTTGACAGTAAAGTGTATAAACAATCGTTTGAGCAGGCTGGAGCAGCTCATAGTGGATGATTCCTTTCCAATCCTACCAAACACACAGCATAACCTTTCGAGGCGTCAATCCTGGCTTTGCGACCATTTGCTGAGCTTCACCACCCTTGCACCATGATCTTTTTCGCACATTATTGTCGTATTTGATCCACTTTTCGTCTCCTGTTACCATTCGCTTCAGAAATGGTTCGATTTCATTTCGTTTCAGCAAAGAATCGCAGATGTTAATTCGGTCCATGAAATTTTTCACAGGCAAGTCATGGGGTACCCAAACATCGAGCTTCTTTTTGTAACCAGCCTTTTTTATATGGTTCAAAATCATTTGATGGTGAATGTTTAGTACCTTGGCGATGTCAGCTTATGTGACGGTCCTGGTCAATCTTTTCCATAATTTCATCGCGTTTTTCAACGATAGGTCGACCGGAGCGAGGTGCATCTTTCACATCGAAATTTCCAGAACGGAAGAGAGCGAACCATTGTTGTGCTACACGAACTGATACAGCATCGTCTCCGTAAACTTCACAAATTTCATTGGTGGCTTGCGGGCACTCTTTCCTTTTTTATACAAAAATTTCAAAATGTAGCGAATTTCTTCATTATTTTCACTCATTTTTGAACAGCTATAAATTTTTTTCATCTTCTCCGAATGTAACTTTTTTTTTGGTTAAAGGAAGCTTAAAATGTCACCTTTCTAACACCATATGATATGACACAATGTGATTGGTAGCACTGGAGATAGATGACTCCAACGACATCTATTGACAAAATACGAAAAGACTTTTTCGACTACCCAATATATATAAAAATTATGGAAATCATAAAAAAAGTAAATCTTTCAAAATTAAGAAAATTATTATTCGAAATTATAAAAATTATTTTTAAAATTTTAAAATCTATCTGGCATTAAATTGTCTAAAAATAAAATCAATGGTTTCTATTCGTTGGGTTTATCGGTCAGCGTTAGTTCGCATTGTCTCTGTCAAAATGATGTTTTTAGATGGGGGCTCTCCTTTAAATTTTCGACTGTCCTCTTTATGATGGGAAACAAGCGTTAGAAAACATCCCGTAAAAAACCTATCCGGTAAAAAACCTAACCGATTTCTGGTAATCTGGGGTTATACGCTGTTCGAAGAAGTAAATAAATTTCAGCGTTATTTTATTAAAAGAATTTTGAAATTACTTGACTTCACCCCAAATTATGCAATAACGCTAGAAACTATCGTAGAAGATAGCTACTTATATTCGTTAGAACTACATATGAAATATATTTGGAAAACTATCTATAAATACAACAGCAGTAGACTTCCGCACAAACTTACACAGTGCATATTACGAAAAAACGTGTTCTGTCTCAAACAACTTAATGACTTAGGGATGAAGTTTTGCCTAAAGCTTGAAGAAAGTATAACTGCTACGGACTGGCAAGATCGCTGTACCCAGATTTTATAAAACAATAAACTACAAAATTTAAACACGGCAAAGCAAAAAGCACTATCAAGCACCACAAGTATATATAAACACTTAGATCACTCAAAAGAAGAATCATATTTTAGAGAAGATATGCGGTTAGCTGACATACCAACAATATTTAAAGAAAGATGTGGTTTGTTACAACTGAATGCAATAGCTTATGGAAATGCTGTAAAAATTTGCACACTATGCTACTCAAACGAAGAAGAAGACATGTATCACTTCTTAGGAAGGTGCCCTATACTGAAGGAAATCAGACAAAGATACTTAAATGCAGAGAAGCTAAACGACGCTGAAGTAATATTTTATATACTAAATGGCCAAAATTGGAGAACACTAACTGGTTTCAAATACTCAGCCTGGCACTATAGAGATTTTCTTATAGCAGAGTTCAATTATTAATTCAGTTTAGAGCTGTGACAGACAACATCGTTATTGTCACAAACATTTTTATTTATTTATTTATTCACTTTAATATATTAAATGAATTAATGTATGAATCAAATCAATTGTTAGCCATAATTTTTTATAAATTAAATAAAGAATTACCTACCAATTACCAACCTACCCTATCCGGCTTACAAAACGTCAAACAGTGTTTTCGCGTATTACTATTTCTTCCGACTATATCGCTTTTTGACTGCGATAATTTTGACAATGCAATCTTTTGCTGAGTTGGAATGTAGACTGGAGTGTTACTAAATAGAATAAAGTAAACAATTTTCAGTGGAGCTTCAATATTTATATGAAATGCAGCACAGGAGCGTATAGAAAAATAGTCTACTATTATTTGCATTTCTCTTGCGCTGGTTATTAACAGTGAGCTTGACAATAATTTTGAGTCACCCAAAAATACGAGTAAACGCATACGAGAAATGTCTTCTGAATTCAGCTGAAATTTTATTTTACTCGGAGTAGATATGTACGAGTATGTATGTATGTGTGTATCAATGCAAATATCTAAAAGATTATCGAACATACTTATATAGATATTTTATATGGATTTAAATTTGATTGATGACTTAAAAAAATCTGGTACTTTCCAAAAACAAATACAAGTACTTAGATAAGACTACAGCGAATTTAAATCAAAGTACGTATGGATGTATGTATGCGGGTATGTATGTGGGTATGTATGTATGTATGTACATATGTATGTAGGGATGTATGTATGCATGTGTATATGCATATATGTGTGTATGTTAAAGCGTTAAGCTCCCCAGCAAGCTTACTTACTAGGTAAATATACAAATGTATGTGTGTATATGTGCAATAAAAATATTTTTTATCACTTAAACTAGTGATGGGCAAACTAAGCACATTTGCACTGTGCAGCAGCGTGTGCTTCTGCGTGCTTAAAAGTGCTAGGTGAAGGGGGATAACAAAGCACAGGGAAGAAACGGAAAAATTGAGCGAGTTGTGTCTGTGTTTGTATCCTGAATGAGAGAGCAATTATTCAGGAATTCTTCCCAGGGATGCCAACTTTTAACTTCATATCAACAAATTTCTAAAAAAATAGGTTTTTTTGGTAGATTTTTCTTCAATAACTAAATTTAATACATACTAAACTTTCTATTATAATAATGAATTAAGATAATGAACAACAATAAACAAGCAATTAAACATTTCAAAAGTTCGCGTAATACTGTTTTTTAATTGCTAGATGTAAAGAAGATTAAGACCTCTGAAAATATTTAATTTGAGATTAAATTAAAATCTTACATATTGGAAAGCAATGACAGTTAAATCTTCAATATTGATCACTGCATATACTGACGAATCTGTAAATTATTCACACTTATCTTATGAAAATCAAATTTTTTAGCAAATTACTTTATAAAACTGCAAACTCTCTTCAGCTACCGAAGTTTGTCAAATGTTTCAGAATTTTTAGCTACTATATGATACCATTTCTTCTTTTATTTTTCATAAAAAGTGGACGTGATTGACAACTAATTTCGCCCATCTAAATCCAATACACTCTGAAATGCACAACTGCGTATAAAAATAAACAACCAAGAGTATATCCATATGTATATAAATCATAAATAATAAAATCAACAATGCCCAAAATTGATTCCCACATTTAACTACTGCGGCAACTCTTACTCATAAGTTTTGACATTTCATAAATAAAATCCGTTTTTTCGTAATTTCTGCACTTTTTGACGATATTTTTTAAGACCGTAAGTTACGTATTATTTTCGCATAAAAAACCACTAATATTAAGTGTATTTGTATGGTGTGGATGCAGTGAAAGCGCTGAAAATTCTATTTAAAAATTTGAAACGGCGAACGGCAAAACAAAGTGCACAGTGTTCGACTGCCGACAAAAACATAATTTTATTTCTAATGTGTAATATATTACTCTGTTTTAACTTTTAATTTAGATAAATAAAGTTAAATAAAATATGCAATATAAAACATTTGGTTCAGCATGACCTCAAATAAAAGAACAATGTTAAATTTGAGTCCCAAGTGGAGTGTAACTTTTTTATGCAAATATGTAGACGGAGAATCATAATGCCTTGTATGTGAAAAACGTGTGGTGTGTAAGGTTTTTAACATAAAGAGACATTATGAGCTGTACAGGAGTGAATATGATGAATATGTAGGAGAAGAAAGGAAAAGTATATACAAATCCTTAAGTCTAAACGAAGAGCCCGATTCGATGTGCCAAATTACAGAAGGTCGGAAAAATTCAAATTATTCAAATTTTGTTTTTTAATTTCTTAGGAAGGCGAAGATTACGTTGTAGATGCAAAGCGTGCAACTTATGAAATCGGGTTAAACCTTGTTCGTGAGAATCGTGCATTTCCGGATGGCGAATTGGTGAAGTTTTGTATATTAAAAGCAGTAGGAATTTTGTCCCCCTATCTCGTAAAACTTAAGCAGACGAGTAGATGAAATGGCGGAAATTACAGAATCGCAGTTAAAAGAGCGTATAAAATCATTCACAGCGATTTCATTGACAATTGACAAAGGTACAGATATATCCGACATAGCCCAATTAGCGATTTTTATCCGAGGAGTTGATGCCCACCTAAATATATGTGAAGAACTTTTGGACATTATTCCAGTGTCAGGGACGACTAAAGGTGAAGATTTATTTCAATGTGTTAATGAACATGGTATTGAACGCATGGGTGTATCATGGCGAAAAGTGGTTTGCGTTGTCATCGATGGTGCGAAATCCATGAGCGCATTCAAACAAATTTCTCTAATCATTTTTGTGTACTTTGTCATACTGTGCGCATTGTCATATGCGTGTGATTTGAATTTGAGAGCAACTAAGTACTCGCCAAGAATACCCACTCTGCTATGATAATTTCCTCAATGTTTTTTGAAAAAATCCTCTATTTTTTTAATGGGAACATGTATAAATTGTCCTTTTTAACAAAATAAAATGTATAACATGCATTGTTTAAATAAAACATGGCTGGTTGAGATTACTGTTCGCTGTTCTGACCAGCATTCTTTAAAAAAATGCACTAACATAAAAACATACGATATACATACATACTTATATGTAAACGAAGACAATTTTTTCATTCAGAAAAATATAAACCGATTTGTCAGTACAAATTTTTCTCCACATAGTTTGAAACTATGAAACTTTGACATGCGAATGTTCAAACTTCTTGATTATAAAATCGCCTATGCTTCTTGATTACAAAAATTATAAAAGTAAATAAAATAGAAATTTGCAAAGATGATGTTAATATTCAAAGAAGCGTTTCCAATAAAAAAAATGAAAAGCATTTTATTATTTAATATGAACGATCTAGCAAATCCCAACACTTCAAAATCCCCTAACATGGAATGAAGTCCCCTTATCTGGTAACTTTGCTATTGGCAAAGCTTCACTCTCTTTTTTACAAACACATATGCGTTGCTCAGAACTGATTAATATACGTACACGCCTATTGCTTACCCTCCTGATGTAAGTTTGTCGCCCCCTCATCTAGCACTTTGCTAGCACGCTCTGCTGCGAGCGTGCCACTCTGCTGCCCGTCCCTATTCTAGATGATATAAAAATCTTGAAAATTTTTTTTTTATCTATTTTGTTGGTTCAAATAGAAGAGAATTTAATACTGAAGGGAACAAGCTATGATTAATTTCAAAAGGTTCATTAGTTTTTTTTCATTCATGTACGCCAATTCAAAGAAATCATAAAAATGAAAAGTCGAGATAAGAAGATAAAGTTTGTACTATAGCTGTCCGATCACAGCGTAACTACCTAACGCTCGCCTACCTTTGGCTTTGTATCTACGGAAATATTGAGAATTAGGCTCTGTAACTTTGTGTGAATATTCTGAAATATATTAGGAATCGCTTAAAACGAAAAAAAACATTGATTTTTTTGACCTTATAAACCAGGCTCCCCCCTTAAGTGAAGAAAAGCACGATTTTATGATTTGAAATACACTTAATTATTCAGTATAGTCTCTCTAAACATGAATTCACGTGTTCCAACGAGATTCCATTTTATTAATTCCATCCCTGCTTATGCTTATAGTATTGTACTTTTTAATAAAAAGTTATAAAAACTTTACGAAAATAATAATTTATATTTTTTTTTATTTTAAAAGCATTACGTTTCACGAATAATTTTCTTGTTAAACATTACTTTTTCAAAAACTTTTACTAAAAAAAAATCATAAATTTGTTTTTTTTATTATTTTAAAAGTAGTAGTATATTTTTTTTTTAATTTTAACCCTCTATCCAGTAAAACCGTCTACAGACGGCCATCATAAAACCATCCTTGGTTTTATATGGAATTTTATTTTTCGTGTGAGCCGGTACGGCTGCCTTGAAACGGCTACGACGAAACCATTCCAAATCCTTTTTAGGGTGCATTTGTTTCATTTGGATGTTTACCGTCAGTTTAGTAATGGCCGTTGTTGAAATCAGTCGAAAAAATTACAGTTGAAACATTTAATCTCTTCGTTTGTGAAAAAGTGACCAAACATTGCAGAAATTTTCTCAAAAATTCAAAACAAAACATTTTTTTAATAACTTGTTTAGCAACTTTGTTTTGCTAATTTTATAAAATGAACACTGTGCCACAGAATCACAATTTTATGCCTTCAGTGTGGGCGGCATTTAAGACGTGCCGCCTATTGTTTTGTCTACACTGCCAATAATTTTATATTCTTTAGTATTATTTCTACTAAACACCGAATCCTTTTGGTGCATTTTTCTCTCTCCTTTCTTTCTCAAAAAAACAATTACTTTGCGATTTTATGATCCGCCTACCGCGCCACTGAGCAGCTAAACTGTTTGGGAAGGCAATCAAACCGAAGTGAAACCTTATTATTAGCTCCTTTATATGCAGCCATTTCTCTAAAAGACTTTTGGTTACTTCGATGTTGCCAGTCCCAGTAATGAACGGTTAAAAGTGCCCTATTCCAGTATGGTTCATAAATATTTAAATTCCTTAGAATGTTAATGTGAAAAAACACTAACTATTTGAAATATAGAAGAACAAAGGTTTTGTAAAAGCGGAGGCTTCTCAGCAGGCAGTGGCAAATCTAAACGGGTGTTTCTGTAAAACAATAAAAAAATTTTTTTTTTATTAATTTGCGTCTTCAAAATGTAGGATCATAAGTAGGGAATACAGTAGGTATTTATATAATAGGACTATGAATAAGTTCGTGCGGTTTTTTTCGAAATTTGAAACTTTATTGACGTAAAATGGTTACAAATTTAATATTCAAAATATTGTCCATCGCTTACTACTACTTTTTCCCATCTTTCTGGCAATTCACGGATTCCCTTTGTGAAAAATTCGGTCGGTTTTGCCGCAATCCACGAATCGATCCATTTTTTGACTTCATCGTAATTACGGAAGTGCTGGTCAGCCAGGCCATGTTGCATCGATCGGAAGAGATAGTAATCGGATGGCGCAAGGTCTGGACTATACGGCGGGTGGGGTAGGACATCCCATTTGAGCGTTTCTAAGTATGTTTTGACCACTTGTGCAACATGTGGCCGAGCATTGTCATGTTGCAAAATAACTTTGTCGTGTCTATCGGCGTATTGCGGCCGTTTTTCTCGCAGTGCTCGGCTCAAACGCATCAATTGTCGTCGGTAGACATCCCCCGTAATCGTTTCATTCGGTTTCAGTAGCTCATAATACACAACACCCAGCTGGTCCCACCAGATACACAGCATAACCTTCAGGCCATGAATATTCTGCGCCGACGTCGATGTTGAAGCATGGCCAGGGTATCCATACGTTGCCCGACGTTTTGGATTGTCGTAATGGACCCACTTTTCATCGCCAGTCACAATTCGATGCAAAAAACCCTTTCTTTTGTGCCGTTGAAGCAGTTGTTCGCATGCCATAAAACGGCGTTCAACGTCTCTTGGCTTCAATTCATACGGCACCCAATGGCCTACCTTTCGGATCATTCCCATGGCTTTTAAACGTTTGGAAATGGTTGATTGATCAACTCCCAAAGTTTTTGCAACCTCTTCTTGCGTTTGAGCCGGATCTTGATCGAGCAATTCCTCCAATTCGGTATCCATGAACTTTGGCGGCGCACCCTCGCGTTCTTCGTCTTCCAAGCCAAAATCACCACTTTTAAAGCGTGCAAACCACTTCTGGCACGTTCGCTCAGATAGAGCATGCTCACCATAAACTTCCACCAAGATACGATGACTTTCGGCTGCTTTTTTCTTCATATTAAAATAATGAAGAAGAATTCCCCGCAAAAACACATTATTTGGCACGAAATTCGACATTTTCAAGTGTGGTAAAAATATTGTTGTTTACGCTTCAAATAAAAAACTTATACTGACGTTTGTGCCTTACGACAGTAGCTCTCCAATGAATGTTTGGAAATGTGGATCGATGGAATAATAATCAAGTTACGCCATCTGTTGTAAAACCGCACGAACTTATTCATAGTCCTATTATTTATGCATTGTGGACAGTATTCAATATTAAAACAGCACAAATAATACAAATGTAATAACAACAACCAGTTTATTAGTATTACCTAGAAGATATTGCTATAGATGAGAAACAGCAAAACAAAAGAAAAAGTTGTAGTCCCACATACAGCTTTTGTGAATAAGCGCATAGTTGTTGTTATTCGAATAATTAGCTCGGCGACACGCCAACGCACTATCACAAAAATACGATTTGTTTAGAGGTTTTGTCTTGTCTGCTGTTAAGCGATTTGAGATACTTCCCTGCCTTGCCTTGCTGTGCAAACATAATTAGGTCTAATTGAAATTTCTACCCACCAGCCTTTAGGTATTTGGGACTGCATCACAAAGGTGAAAGGATACACAAATATTTATGTATATTATATAATTTCTTATTGTCTAAAAATATTTTAAGAAAAATGTGTGTGAGTATTGAATCAGAAATGCTTTCGGAGAAAAGGCAAAGAATTCATGTTAAATTCCAGCCAGGCATGCAAAACTAGTAGTAAATTTAATTTAGGGCCGGTTTAAATGTGCGTGCCTTAATAAACTGAAATAGCTTCAAATACATACATACATAAACAATTTTCATTTACTCACTTAAGCTGAGTTGGCTTAAAAATTTTGAATACAAATTAAGCTGAGGCTTGGAACAAAATGGCATGGAATTGGATGTATGACCGCAAGCTCCTCAGAGCTCAGGTAATATTGTCCATTGCACTTAAGGCCTAGAGGGAGGTTGGCTTATTTTGGTTGTATTTATTTTTTTAAGTAAATCTAGAACCTCACTTTACATTGTCCTCATTGAACCAACCTGTGGATTGATATATTACTGATAATGACATTCACATGAAAGTTGGCCCAGATGTTATTAACAGTGCTGCCAACTCATGAAAACAATAACTAGAGCGAAATTTTAATCCCGCGAAGTTTGACAAATAAATTCACCTTACTTTTTGCCCACAGTAGTATGTAACAAGGCTTGTTATTTTTATATTGGCTACTTCTGCCAAGTTATTCAGGGAACATTTTCCTAAAATATTAAACCTTCTTCTATCCAGAGCCGAGCACCCGCATAGAAAGTGTTCTATAGTCTCTTCTTCTTCGATGTCGTTACAGGTATAGGTATGTTCGCTTTGTTTAGTTGGATGGGTAATGTGGTACCCAATTTCGCCAGTTCATCTGCTTCGCGGTTGCCTTCTATGTCTCTATGACCCGTCACCCAGAGCAGGTTTATTACAAAGTACTTTGATAGTTCTGTCAAAACGTCGATACATTCTTTTACTGTCTTCGAGTGAATGTTAGGTGATTTTAAAGCTTTCAGGGCCGATTGACTGTCTGTTTATATCTCTTGTTGTGAGGACACTTTTATTTAGGGCTAGCAGGCTTTCTCTGATAGCCAATATTTCAGCTTGAAATACGCTGCACAGATCCAGCAACCGGAATGAGATGTTGGCATTCATTCCTTCGGAGTGAAGGCCTCCGCCTACTTGATCATTTAGCTTGGAACCATCAGTATAGATGCTGATTCCGCTTCTATTGTCCATTCCCCCATTGTCCCAATCTTCTCTCGTTGGCAAAGTTGTGGAAAAGGATGTGTTTAAATGCAACTCCACTGAGCTACAAAGGTCTGTCGTTTGATGTAGGAAGGGGTATTCGTCTAGTATTCTTGCGTGACCTCTTCTGTTAGTGGCTAAGTTGGAAGATTCTCTTAGGTTAGGTTAAGTGACAATTTCGCCGTAGTACGTTCTTGATGTATCCCTTTACCGTACTGCATTCGTTCCCGGGCCTTGAGGTCGACTGAAAGATGCTTGGAGATACTCAATAGTACATACTTATCTCTATAATTCATTCAGTTAAAAGTTTCCTTAGAAGGCGAAAAATAAAAAGCCAAATAATTTGAAGTTTTATTAAATTATCTTGGCCAGGTGTGAGACTCTTCTATGCAGAGCGGAAGAGAATGTAGCTTAGGCACTCTCAATACATCCGAACCAAAAATGTATTATACAAGTATGGCAAAAATTGGACCGTGATAGAACATCTTGGACCAGAGCAACCAGGTACGCTTTCTATAGGTTCCAGGGCACATAGGAATTATTGAGAATGAAATGGCAGATAAATTAGTCAAGAAAGGGAGAGGAGAACACCTTGCTATGGGTCAACACACCATCAAGGAGATGCATAGAAGAGAAGAGCTAGGGAGGATTGCTGACATGAAACTATGGGACTACGCCAGGCGAAACTTTTCATTGAACAATCGGCACCCATGCAGAAAACCTTGGCTGTGGGGACCTTTCAGAGAAGGAGACTATTGAGCACTTTATCTGTAATCGTCCGGGTTTGTCAGCCAGACGGTTAAGGTCATAGGCCCATAAACCTTCTCTATTACGTCAACAGATCTGGCTGGCTGTAGATATCTGCCTGTCGGAAGTCTCAAAATGGTATCAAAAGGGCGCTTTAGTGCTACTTGGCTACGGAACAAACATCTAGGTAAACATATTTTATCTGAGCAGAAAACAAAACTCATAAAATAGGAAAAATACTTTATTGAGGTAGTTGGGCTTAGAAAAATACTCTGCATTCATAAAGGGGGCACAATAGATATGTATTTCAGGACGCAGAGCTAATTGCACTGAATAATAATATTTCAATATTACTAATCTTCATCCTCCAAGATGCACAGAGTGGATCGTTGATGATGTCTATGGCCGTATGTCGTCATCATGAATTGTATCCCTTAAAGCAGTTAGTCATATGAGGGTTCGTCGCTCAATTCTACTCTGCCTTAGAAGAAAATCTGGTACCACCCAGTTAGTAAGCCTTCTTCTGCCAGCTCTTTAATCACACGCACAAATTTTCATTGAAATCTCATACTTGCTGGCCCAACATACCTCTGGATATATTGGTGTAGTGGAAACTCAATTCCAATGCATTTCAAGTCAATGGTCCGACGTAGCGGAAACTACGTCATTAACAAGGTCTGTCCTGCAGTCGAAAGATAACGAGGGAATAGAGTAGGAGGATATAAAAATTTTCAAAAATTAAAAAAAAAGAGAGTAAATAGCAGAGAGATGACTGTTTACCAGTAGAGTTTTTTAAAAGCTGAGAAATTGCGGGATTTTAGTTTAAACTGGAAATACTGCGTCATTCGAGAACATATGTCTGAGGAGACTGTCCCTTAGCTCCAGTAAAGGATTGAAATTAATAGCACGTTTTCTTTGTGTTTTACGCATGTTTTTTTAAGGGAAATTGTTTCAATGAGGTCGTGAAAACGAAGGACTCACACCGAAAATCGATCTGGAACTATTTGTTGTTCAGCATTCAGAGCGACAGAACTTCGTAAGTTGGGTAGTCAGATAAGATGACATCTGAGTCTTTACTTATAATCACGAGACCGTCAACGAAGACATTAAGTTGTAAAATAGTGCAGGGAGCGGCCAACTAAAGGGAGAATCGCCCAGTAGCGACTGAAGCATACATTTTAATCTTTTCTAATCGGCATTCGAGGCATCATTCAACTGGAGTTTGCTCTTACCGGAAATACAGTGATTGGATAGTTCTATGCTGGCGTTCTGAGCCCAGTGTGGACCCGCACTTTCTGCGTATGACCCGAATTCCGGGGAGAGCGGCTACATCTTGCACCACGACAATGCGTTGGAACATTTCTCGTTAATTATGTAAGATTTTTTTACGAATATGGCATTTCGATGTCGGCGCATCTACCCTATTGAGCCCGATGTCCCTTGCAGGAACTTTTTCTAATTCATCAAGATTAAGAAGTACCTGAAAGGAACTCATCTTGGCGGCGGATAGAAGCCCAGAAAAGTACAAACGCAGTGTTTATTGGGTTAACTT
The DNA here is from genome assembly GCF_028408465.1 of Anastrepha ludens. NCBI lineage: Eukaryota > Metazoa > Arthropoda > Insecta > Diptera > Tephritidae > Anastrepha > Anastrepha ludens. Next base: position 18,413,416 of record NC_071499.1, read on the forward strand.
TGGAGGTTAGCTAAAAGGACTTCTAATAACGGGAGCAACGTTGGAGTCATTGTGTAGCGATGGAGAAGACGATTGTGAAGGTGTCGAAACTTAATTGCCCAACCTCGTATAAACTTGGTAAGATTATCGGAGCTGCCAAATTTATGGCATATTCAGGCCATCGACTCATTTGAAATGGTCTTTTTGGGTGTTTCTTTAAGGGGTTACATGGGTTTCGTCGGGTAAAAAAAGGCCTATTTTCAATATTTTTTTTCTATGTAAAAAATTATTTATTTAATTCAAACTTTTTTCTGCCTTATAGATACATATTTAAAGAATAATTTCTGAAATTTTCAAAAAAAAAAAATTAAAACTCCTCCATTGTGACGTCATTTCCGGTGACCCCTTGAAGCATAACTCCTGACAAGCTCATCAAAAATGGAAAAACAAGAATAATTAATAATCCAAAAAAAATTAAAATTTCGGTCAAACTTGCTTGATATTTTGTTTTTTTTTTTAGATTAAAAACACGGTTCCGAGAAAAACGCGTTTAAAGTTTTGAGTAACAATAAAAGTGGCTTGGAGCGCACACCTTCCAAAGGCTGTATCTCCGAAACTATTATTCGGATCGACTTGAAAATTTCGGATAATATTCTTGAGATGTTGTAGAAATTAATAAGCAAAAAAAATCGATTTTTGAACCCACGAAACCCATGTAACCTCTTAAAAGAGTGTAAAACGTAAATGAAAAAGTATTTTTTCTTTTTGTTCTGAGTATTTGATTTTTTGATCCATTGTTAAATAATGTTTGTTTGGCTATGGCCAAGGTTCGTTCAAAAAGTTGTAAGGTTTCGAATATGGTCTTCCGAAAAAAAGTATGTTACTCGCGACACAGATATCCAAAAATACAAAGGTTTTTTTTCAGTATAAATGTCGTAAACGTGTGAACTACGATCTCAAAAAAAAAAAAAAGGAAAAATATGTGACAAAATGGTGGGCGCTCAACCGTTTTCTTTCTGGCTTTAAAGGTCCGAAAAAATACTAAAAAATACTTTTTCCGAGTTATCGTACTTCGCAAGATAATGACATCAATTCCGCGTCATTTAAATTTTATTTCATCAAAATCGGTTAAGAGGAACCGGCTATATATGTGTCCATTGCTCATGTGAAGACCAGTTTTTGAAGGCTACTTGGTTAACGAACCTTGTATAGCCAAAATTTTTTTTTATTTTTTAATAATGGGTCAAAAAATAAAATACTGAAAACAAAAATAAAAAAATGTTTTTTGTTTCCATTTTTACACGCTTTTAAAGAAACACCCAAAAAATACCATTTCAAATGAGGTGGGGGCGCTCAGTTAAAATTTTACCTCTCAACTTACTGAGCAAACTTTTCACCTTGACGAACTAAATTAAATACGTAATGCGGACAAAACTTTCAACATGCAAAGGCGTTGAAGTTGCCTAGCTTCTTTAATCGAATTAAAACTTACACGCATATATGTATAGAAAATAGTTGTGACTTACATACATATCTACCTATATACATATAAATGAAGGCTTATATACATTCATGTATAAATTTATTTATTTAAAGAATTCAAAGCAGGAAAAAGACACATGCAAATACCTCTTTCCAAAGTGGTTGATCAAATTTTAAAATAAGCTTTTGTTTTGCATAAATTTTAAATAAGATTTTTTGCATAATTTATTTTAATAAATACTTGAGTATTGTGCAGGAATTTATTTGAAAATTCAGTTCAATGATTTTCATGAAATGAATAATAACCAATGCAAGCGCCGCTCGTCTTTCTTCTCCTTTCTCCCTGATGTTCAGCTGCCAAGCACAAAATGATTTTGAGTTTTACGAAAATTTATATGCGAAAAGTGTATTAAAACTTGCTTTCGCAATTTATTTTATTTGTACCAAATTTGCATAGAACATATCCACTTAAGTCCAAAATATTCATAAAGTAATTGGTGTTTTGTTTAGTGGCAGAAAACTTAATAAAAAATATGCATGGCGTTTCCATGCAACAAAATCAGATTGTCATACCTACTGTCCCATTCTGGTCGCTTTTCTTTGAGAGCTCGATTCAAACGCATTAGCTGCAGTCGGTAATGAGCGCCAGTGATGGTTTTAGATGGTTAAAGGAGTTCATAATAGATGACACCCTTCCAATCCCACTAATCCCACCAGATGCAGAACATATCTTTGAAGCATGAATAGTTTTTTTCGCTGTTGGTGGACCTGGTTCACCTGGCTGGCTCCATTTCGACGCTTAGGATTACCATAATATATCCATTTTTCATCGCCGGTGTCGATGTGATGCAGAAAACCTTTTCTTTTCTTCTTCTACCGTTCAAGAAGCATCTTACACGTTACCGAACGACTCTCAATATACATCACATTCAATTGATATGGCGCCCAGTTACCTGTTTTTTGGACCATTCACAAACGTTTACTGACGGTTGATCTGATACCATTCAACTCTTTAGACATATCATCAAGGGTTCGACATGTGTCTTCTTCCAATAATTGGTTTAGTTGAGTATCTTTGAATTTTTTCGGTGCCCCTTCGCGATTCTTATCACTCACGTCGAAATTCCCATTTTGGAAGCGTCGAAACTACTCTTTACAAGTTGTATTTGATGGAGCGTGATTACCGTAAATATTGATCAATATACGACACGTTTCAGCTACACTTTTCTTGAAAAGACAACAATTAAGATTGACTTCCCGCAAATGCGATTTTTGCGGGATGAATGTAGACATTTTTGACGTCAGATCAAAAAGGATCTCTACGCTTCAAACGAATGTCAACTACTGCGATCGAGACCTCACAAATACATCTTCAAATCACCAGTATATTACTAGAGTGAACACAAAAATAGTATCAGCAGCACCTCTTTTACGAGGGCGGAAACTTATTCTCATACCAATAAATAAAAATTTACTTTCGCTACCCGAGCAAATTAATTTAATATTCCTCAGCGAAGCTTACGGACTGAGGATATTTTCTGCTTAGGGATGGTTAGAAATAATTATGCTTCCAATGTTCCGATTTCTAGAACTGTGAGAGAATTTAATTCAAATCATATTGGTCCAGATTTTTCTTCAACAAAGAACCACTTCAAATTGGTATTAAATGAATTGTTGAACTAAATTCTTAGTATTATCTGATATTCTTTCGCTGTAAATTATAAGAAATGTCACCTTTTCTTTCATTCATCACAATGAAATAAGTAAATTTTAAGTTTAATTTATTTTTGATTGGATTATTTGGCATAAATTTGTTTTTCGTAGACTGTAAGAAGAGCTGCATATTTAGGCTGTTAAATAAATAAATAAATTTCCGCAATTTGTAAACTCTGCTCGAATACAAGGCTTTTGAAATTTCCATAGCAAAGATCTCAAAAATTTATATTTACTGCACTGGCAGCTATTGAAATTTCCATACATCGAAAACCATCACTACACTAAATAGTGAAACTCCTAAATATAATATATCCCCGCCCACTTGCGTTTGAATTCAAGTGCCAGTGTGCATATAAAGTGGCAATTTTGCAAAACACGCATCTCTTATGTATGTATGTGTGCGTAATAGACGCATGCCACTTGAAGGCAATTTACGAATAATATATTAAATTGTCTCACTAGCGATTTGTTAGGGCTTTTCATTTCAATTGCTGCGAAAGTAATTGAAACTAAAAACAAAACTTGTCTAATGCCCCGTTGAGTGTCGCATAAAATCTGCAATACAAACAACAGCTCACGCACATACACAAAGCTCAACTTTAATCTCGGTGATTTTCCATTTGCCATATTAAATTTGTATGGGTATAAGAGCGGTACGGCAAGAAAGAGAGGGAGAGAGAGGGTGAGCAAGAGAGGGGATCGTTTTGTATTCTGCCGGTGGCCTGGTGACAGTTTCGTAGTGCGTTATTTCGTATGGCTTATAGCATGCTTTCAGGCGCATACGATGTTTACGCAAATACCAAGGGGCTATTCACTGCAAATGTCACACACACACATCTTTGCTCACCAATATAAGTACGCAATATCTCAAGCTGCGTCTCTGCATGCAAATCCCGTACTCAAATTTCGATGTCTAAACGCTTCAAACTTAAGCTTTTTACTTGGTATTTTAGTCGTACGCATGGAGTTGTGTGTGGCAAATGCCTTGCGGATTAATTTGCTTCACGACTTATAGGATTTAAATGTGTCCCAACATTTAGCAGAAATGCAGAGAAGTTTACGACCTTCGCAAGTTATTAATTTCTTCATATATGAAAGTGCTTCTTCGCTTTTCGTCGTAGGCTATTAGGTAGGCAGACAAATGTGGCACGTAATCGATGTGCGCACGCACTCATGTAGATGATATAAATTTATAATATGGAAAATTGAATTTGTTTTAATTCGGTTAGAGTCACTTTGAGGAGAAATGTGTGAGTTTAGCGTAAAAGAGTATTAAGAGATTAAAATTTATTAATTATTTATAGTCTTTACCTAAGCTATAGATAAATTGGGCATACGATTTTAGTGCTAACTAGGCTTTCGTTATAAAAAGCATAAAATTGCCAAAAATGTACATATTGACATCCTTAGAAATCAAATCATTGTATACTCGAATTCGGAAGCGTAAAACTAAGACTGCACTGAACAGAAAATACCATATTAGGAGAAGTAAAAAGTTCTAAGCTTTTTCGATTAGAGGGCTTTACTGAGCCATATTTCAAGATGTATACATTATATCGCGACATATTGTACCGCATTTTAACGGTGATATTACGCTTCACAAGTAAATCTTTGACAGTTCTGTGTTTGGGGAGGTCATTTTTGTCGTACCCATACGGCTAAGGCAGAGTAGATGACCAAAACAATGTGTGGTATTTATTAATTATTTCATTTATTCATTACACAAATCTTTTCTCTATGTCACAACATACCCACACGAAAGGAAAATCGGTGGAGACAGCTCCACATAACCTTATTTACACGGCAGAGAGTTCACTGCACAAACAAGAATTTACTTTAGCCACTTTCCTTGATATTGAAGGGCCTTTAAAAATGTTGAAGGGGGGCAATTACTGCAGCACTCACTGATCTTGGGGTAGAACCGGGCTTGGTAGGCTTCATTGGAAAAATGCTAAATAGCAGAATCATTGAAGCAAGGTGGAGTCCTCTCACCGTTTTTATGGAACGCAGTTGTAAATAAACTTCTGTTAATACTGGAATCGGTGGGCTGTAAGGTGATAGCTTACGCCGACGATGTTGTCATTGCTGTCTCTGGTAAATTTGTATCTACATTAAGAGACCTAATACAAAATGCTCTAGAAATACTTTCTAGGTGGGCAGGAAAGTGTGGTCTAGGAGTTAACCCAGACAAAACACAACTTATATTGTTCACTAGGAAACACAAAATCCCTCAACTAAGTCCAATTATGGTCAAGGGGGAAGCTCTTGTGATTTCGGAAGAAACCAAGTACTTGGGACTAATCATAGATAGGAAACTAACTTGGAAGTCAAACATCTTAGAAAGAGTCAGGAAAGCGAACCTAGCTTTTTATGCCTGTAAGAGAGCTTTAGGTAAGACCTGGGGAATTAAACCTAAGGTTGCTCATTGGCTTTACACTGCTGTCGTCAGACCCATTCTTCTATATGGAAATATTGTCTGGTGGTGTGCTATGCAGAAAAAAACCTATTCTAATTTATTGAATAAGGTGCAGAGATCAGCGGGATTAGCAATATGTGGCGTCATGAAAGCCACGCCATCCATGGCTTCGGACATCATGCTACATCTGCCACCCCTAGATCTCTCCTGTAAATACTCAGCGGCCTGCTTCGCTTTGAGGCTCATAGCGAGCTCACAATGGAGAACTGTCACACATTGAAATTCAACCATCTTAGACTCCTACACAGATATACCCAGTCACTGTGATTATCACCCTCCCATTCTTTGTCTCGAAAGGAATTTCCTAATGAAAATCCTTTCAAGACTGGAATGGCTTGAAGAAAATCCAATACCTAACACACCCGTTAAGATCTACACGGACGGATCTAAAATGGACACCGGTGTAGGATCAGGGTTATTTTGCAAAGAGCTTTCTATTACTGAATCCTTTAAACTACCGTACCACTGTAGCGTTTTTCAAGCGGAAATAAACGCTATCCATGAAGCCTTAAAATGGCTAAAGATAAACAGAATATCATCAACAGATATCTGCATTCTATCCGACAGCCAAGCTGCCCTACGAGCCCTGGATGCATTCCAAAAGACATCACATGAGTGTCTTACGTTGTTGCCAATCTTTAAATGAGATGGGCAAACAATATCCTATAATCTTATGCTGGGTTCCAGGCCACAGGGATGTACCAGGGAACTGTAGGGCAGACCAACTTGCAAGAGAAGGTATCTGTATGCCAAACATAAGTAATTTTATGGAGATACCACTCGTAACTTGTAAGCTTCTTATTAAGGACGCACTAATCACTTCTGCAAATCAAAGATGGATTAGCGTTAACACCTGCAAAATTGCTAGACAAACATGGCCAAGGCTAAACTTACGCCTGTCCAAGACTATTATAAAACTGAGTAGACCTCAAATCAGGACCTTTGTAGGGGCGCTCATAGGACATTGTCTCATAGGAAAGCATGCAAGGAGATAAGGCGTTTACACGGATGATTTCTGTCGTAGCTACAGAAATGAGGAGGAGTTGGAAACAATTCAACACCTTTTTTTTCATATGCCCAGCTCTAACCAGAAGCAGGAACCGATTTTTAAAATCCTACTTCTTAACGAATATATATAGATAATCTACACACTTTAGGTATCAACAACCTTTTACGCTTTGTCAAAAGCTCAGGATGGTTCAATATGGAGAGGGGAATGTAGCCCAGCCCCCGCGGCTCACAACGGACCCATGTCGTGGTCGAAGTGGCATCGTTGTCTCTATGTACGATACGGCTGCCAAACCTAACCTACTATTACACAAAAAACGATTGAATATATCTACAGCCTTGTGTCAATAGTGCAGCTAAAATGTAACGAGAAGAAAAAGGTGTATTACTTTTTGTGATTTTAAAGCTGCTTTTGACAAAGTATCATACTCAGGAAACTCCTCATTTACAAACCACGTGGTACGGGGATATCTTCCATATTTGTTAACTTCTAGAGACAAGATCTATAACATGGACAGGACAAGAATATTCATATCATTTTGAATCGTTCAATGAGGGTACATCAGACACTCTTAGTATTCAAAAAATAAAAATGACAATATAAACGAGAGAATATTATTACAACAGACACGTACTGTTACCTGGGGGTATTTCTTACACCCAAAATTATTTTTCAGAAACATCTAGAAAAAAGAAATAACGCGGCAATGTCAAGTTTAAACCTTACAGGGAATAACTTTTTTGAAAAGTAGGAAATAAAATTAGGTGTGAAATGGAAAATGATTCCATCAGTTAGTCGAGCTGTCCAAAGTTATGCGGCACAGGTATGGGGATATTGTATGTTTGAGAATGTTAATAATAAATTACAGCTGCAATTCATGAAGAACATTTTTAAGCTCCCAAACTATTCGACTACTTATACTATTTATTTAGAAAAAGGTATCGAGTGTGGGCACATTCACACGCTAGCATTACATTTAAATTATATCCAGACAACAATTTGGCATATGAGGGTCCCACACCCACAAAAATAGTTTAAAAAGAAATCTTTTCTGGTCTCATAGTTTAAATTAAATGGGATTAGCTTACAATTTGAAATGGGACAAAATGGTGTTGGAAAAAAGCAAGTGAAATATTTCTACTCTCTTCTTCTTCTTCTTCTTCTTCTTCTTCTTTTACTAACAGGCAAAAAATATGGAATAGCTGTTTTGTGCTCTATTCCATATTTTTTGCCTGTTAGACGGACAGAATGTATAAAGAACTGGACCATAGTGTAGGCCAAAGTTATTTTAAGAATGGCATAGAAAATTTTAAGTTTGGTAAATTTTTTAAGCCAGAAGTAATTGCATTATGCTTAATGGCCTTTGCAATAAAAACTGTAATGTAACTTAAATGAGAAGGGAACAATCCAATATTTTCTTGGACGATGTCCAGTAGCAAAACAATACAACTGGAAAGGCGTCCTTAGTAATACCGTAATAGTTTATGCTCTACCAGCCATCGCTAGCGACACATTTTTCACATCTCTCAGGCAATATGTGGAAGCCGCGCAAAAAAAAATTGTCCGTCTTTGGCCGCAAATCAATCATCGAGCCATTTTTTGGCTTCTTCGTGAGAATTGAAGCGTTGCTCGGAAAGTGTGTGGCCCATCGATGCAAACAAATTATAATCGGAAGGCGCCAAGTCCTGTGAGTAAGCCGCATGCACCAGCGGTTCCCAATCGTACGTCTCCACCAATCCCCGGGTAGCTCTTGCTCGATGTGGTGGTGCATTGTCACATTGTCAGTTCAGGCGGCGCTCATTTCCCGACCTTTAAAATAATGCCCATGTCATTCAAACGTTTGAAAATGGTTTTTTGGGTCACTTTCATCATCTTCATCTAACAATGCTTGCAATTCGGCACCCTCAAACTTTTTCGGTGGCTGGGCACGGTCCTCGTTCTCCACGCTAAAATCACCACTTCGGAATTTTTCAAACCACCTGAAGCACTGTGCTCTACTTAGAGCATGTCCACCATAAGCTTCTATAAGCATTTGATGAGCTTGAGAAGCGTTTTTCTTCAGAAAGTTAAGAGAATGTGGAGGGATACGAAGAAAGATCTTCTGACCTCTTTTCATCAGTGTACAGGGTTTGATTGAAAAGTAATGAGCCTTCCTGCACGGAGCGTCTGCCAAGCGATCAACCGAATCGGCTGGTGGGGGTAAATAATCGTTGGACCTTCCCCTTCCACTAGAAACCGGTCCCAGTTCGCTGGCAACAGCGGTGCAGTCAACATCGCTCCGCGCGTGAAAGCTGTTTTAAAAGTGTTTAGGATTTTGCTGTGGCGAAAATGCAGAGTTTGTACCTCCAGGAAGCACTGTAAACGCGGCATTTTACAAAGAAGTGCTCCTTCGGCTGAAAAACCGCGTCGCCCGGGTTCGGCCCGACCTCGTCAATGGACCCTTCACCACGACAATGCGCCGGCGCACACCGCCTTCCTCTGAACCTCTGCATGGGCGGCGAAGATGGCGGTTCCGGTGCTTCCCCACCCTCCCTAGCCCAGACCTGTCCCTTCTGGACTTCTTCTTGTTCCCGCGCCTGAAAAGAAAGCTGAACGGGAGGTGTTTCGACTCCATCGAGGCGGTCCAAAAAACCGTGACAGCCGAATTGAACGCGATTCCGGCGGATGAGTGTTTCCTGCAGTGGAAGGACCGCTACCAGCTGTGTATTGACGCTCAAGGGTCCTATTTTGAAGAATATTAGTTGTATAAGCCAAAAGGTTTAATAAAACTGCTTAAAAAAAAAAAAGGCTCATTACTTTTCAATCAAACCCTGTATGTATGTATAGTCGTTTTTGTTACGGCGTGCGTATTTAGATATGTAGCCACTTCTTTTATGGCTAGAACCTCTGCCTGATAGACGCTGCAGTAGTCTGGTAGTCGGACGGATAGTTCCAGTCCTAATTCTTTCGAGAAAACTCCACAACCAACTTTATCGTCTAGCTTGGAATCATCTGTATACAAATTTAATTCCCCCCCTCTCCATGGCCTTGGTGTCTGCCACTCCCTTCTTGACTCGCCTTTCGAAGGTGAGTCAAGGAATAGAGTTGTCTATTTCTTGTTTATGACACGACACAACTAACGGCCAATAAATCATTTTTATTAAATGCTTTAAGGAAAAAATTAAAGAATTCCGCTTACGGAATGTTATGCTTGTTATCCCGCAATAAATTTTACTTCATGAAATAAAAGCAACTGAAAAGCAACTGTGAAAGGATTGAGAGTTTTGCTCGTCTACATTTGTAGTGGCTCTGTATGCACATAAATATGTATGTATGTGTGTAAATATAACAATTTAAAAGAAGAAAGAAAAAATCAAAAATTATACACACCTCATTAGCTGAATAACTTGATTTCGAGAATTTTCGAAAAAGTGCACACAAACAACATTTCAAAGGTAAGAGAGCAAATTTAAAGAACTGCAATTGAAATTGACTCCAGTGTTTTAATGAACGCATTTCCACTAATGAAAACAAAAATAGATATAACACAGCCAAGTGATTGTAAAATGCTATCAATTTATTCTTGCTTATTTCTCTAAATGCACCACTCCCGCAACGCTCACTTGGGGCTCTTCAACGCAGCACTGCAAGTGCATATAAATGTTGTACAGTTGCGGGCATAAGAATTCGGGCGACAAAAAGCAGACAAAAAAGTGCAGTTTTGCAGTTGAATATTTTATTATTATTATTTAATTTTTTTTAGGAAATAGCTTCATACAAGAGATGTCTTAATGTATTAGGCCAAGTAAAGTGGTGCGTACGGCATTTGAACATAACTTGCGAGTAAATTTAATTAGTTTTTATTCTGATCAAAATTTAATGACAATTAACGCATTTTTTACACAACATTAACTTATTATATATTTAAAAATAGTTAAATAAAATTTCCATTAGCTGCAATAACCTACTTGTTTCGGGCTCGGAAACGATTATTGGTTGAGTTGGTTACTGTGATGATTCTTCCAGAATCCAACCAGCGTTACCGCACCATTTAGATGTGGCACATCCTCGTTATATATATATAATTGGCGCGTACACCCTTTTTTGGGTGTTTGGCCGAGCTCCACCTCCTATTTGTGGTGTGCATCTTGATGTTGTTTCACAAATGGAGGGACCTACAGTTTCAAGCCGACTCCGAACGGCAGATATTTTTACGAGGAGCTTTTTCATGGCAGAAATACACTGGCAAACCATTGCCTGCCAAAGGGCGAAAGCTATTAGAAGAACCTTTTCTTAATTTTGGTGTTTCATCGAGATTCGAACCTCTCTCTGAATTCTGAATGGTACCAACCCATTCGGCTACGGCGGCCCATTTGGTGGCCATATATCCCTCCAACTACTACTGACTTACTACTTGTCAGAATTTTTATGTTGGCGACTGTATAGGAATATCTATAAAGGGAGCGTAGAATCTATGTTAGGCGTTCGGCCGAGCTTTTCCTCTTATTTGTGTTGAGCGTTTTGATGTTCCTCTACAAACAGAAATCCCAATAGCTTTAAGCATCTTGTGAAACGGAGATGATTTTATAAGAGTAAGTAGCGTTTTCATGACAGAAATGTACCCAGAGGCTTGCCATTGCCCCGACCAACTGTTTCTTTCATATTATATTTCTATATCCCTAGTGGGCATTGCACTCGGAACCAACCGAATGGTAGCCACACACAACTCAGTTGCTTATGGCTTACTTAAAACTTTTAGTTTAGTAAAAAAATTAAAAAATAAAATGCTGGGCACAAAAACATGGAAACATGGAAATTTTCATCGCAGATATTGCGAAACGAGGGCTAAAAATGTTTTGTTTCCTATTCTTTTTAGAATTTATTTCTCACTTTGTACAATTGTTTTTGTGGCTTTATTACTCCGGCCAAAGGGGGAATGAGTGAGAGAATGCATATTGAGAGCTAAAAATAAAGGCCCGCACTGATGCAACATGATGAAAGCGTGTACAGTTCATAGAACAACAAACATGCGAGTATTTATGCGCGTGTATGTGTGCGTGTAAAAAAACGTCCTATTTGTAAAAAGTGTAAGTTTCCACTTGTATGTATTTATGCATGTACACAAAAGTACAAATGATTTTAGTGACACGCCGGAAAGTTTCTGCTGGAAAAGTGAGATATGTATGTTGAATAAGCCGAGTGAATTAAAAAAATCATACAAGAAATGGGACAACAAAACCAGAACGTAAACGATCAATCGTTTCATGTCGATGGTACTCTTTTGTGAAATGAGTGCGAAACATTTAATTACTTTTATATTCAAATATTTATTTTACATACAGAGACTCACAGTTGAAGCAGGTAATACTTTTTTAGAAAAAAGAAAATGACTCGACGTTTATTGAATTTAATAAAAAATGTATACGACTTGTAATGAGATATCTATGCACTGTTTACCACTGCTGAAAGAACAATAACAAAAACAATGCTTGCTGAAAAAATATAGGACCAAATAGTTTTCTCATCAAAATATGCTCACAACTTAAATGATGCAGTGTATTTTATATTTTCTCTGAGAATGCAATAACAGTGAAATGCGTTTTTTTCTGTTTAGCTTAGCGTCTTAAGTCATTCTCAAAAAGTTTTTGTAAAGAAAAGTTGAAAAAATTTAAATTTTTAAAATGGGAAAACGGACCTTACTTGAAAAGAGCGAGGACGTTATTCGTCATTATAAAGAGGGAAAAAGTCAACGAAAAATTGCAGAAATTGTTGTTATTAGTTCCTCAACTGCCCAGCACATTATAGAAAGGTTTCGCCACGAAAACAGGATAGAAGATAAGGGCAGATCTGCGCCAGATAAAATATTTAATGGTGCAGATAAGATGTGGACTGTTCGCAAAGTTAAAGAAAAACCCGATTTAAGCGCTCCAAAATTAACGAACGAAGTCGAAAAATACACAGACAAGATCTGTAACCCTGAAACTGTTCGTAGAGTTATGCGCGAAGAAAATTTTCATGGAAGGACTGCCCGAAATAAGCTGTTGATTAATGCTCGTAACAGAAAACAAAGAATAGAGCTTTGCAGACAACATTTGAACAAAGACATTTCGTTCTGAAAGTCCGTTGTTTTTGCGGATGAAAGCAAATTTAACATTTTCAAGTCTGATGGAAAGTACTGCGTTTGGAAAAACCAAACACCGCGCTTTAACTACATATGTAATTTGCGCTCTACAGTTAAACACGGCGGGGACAGTGTGATGGTATGGGGTTGCATGGATTCTATTTAGGCGTCGGAAATTTAACATTTCTCGAAAGAAACATGAATAAAGAGATGTATCTGGATCTGCTAAAAAATAATTTAGTACAAAGCGCGGATAAAATGGGCATTAGGGATTCGTTTAGGTTCTACCAAGACTACGATCCCAAGCATACGTCTGGTATTGTAAATACTTGGCTTATCTGGAACCGCCCATATGTAGTACCGACACCTGCACATAGTCCAGATCTCATCGTTATTAAGAGTTTGTGGTCAGTGCTGGAAAATAAAATAAGAAACCATAATATTTCTAATGCTTCTGATCTGAAACGGGCACTACAAGAAGAATGGGATAAAATTAGTTCCGATGATACAGCAAAACTTGTAGAAGCTATGAATTCCCGATTAAAAGCTGTTCTGAATCAAAAGGTATACCCCACTAAGTATTAGCCATAACCATGGAATCGAAATATTAATGTGTTTATGTTTTTTGAATACTTTTCATTAAGTGCGTCATTTAAGCTGTGACCTCAAAACTGTAACTGAATTATTTTAATTTCCCATATCATTCTTATGAAGAAACATTTTTTGTTATTTTTTTTTTATTAAATAAAATAAGTTATTTAACAATAAAAAAATATATAATATTTCTGTAATGGAAATAACATAAAATATATTTGATATTTTAATAATTTTTTTGGCTGCATCAAATAAGCTGTGAGTCACTGTATGTATATTCAAAACTTTGCAAGCATTTCAATTACGAACAAAATTTTGCTCTATCTTCGCGATTGAACAGATCAGTAACAGAGCCTCGATTGCTATATAAAGAGAGTTAAAATTTTTATGCAATAATTTGCCACAGCAATCGCATGCCTTAACAGACTAGTAACAGGGTCAAGATTTCTTAACATAGATGTTAGACATTTTTATGCAATAATAAATGCGAGTTAGTTTATCGACGGGAATACATGCATGTGTATGTATGCTTATCACTGATTAATATTTTTTTATTTTACATTAAATTTTTTTGACGTGATAACGTCTTATAATTCGATGTAGCCGGCTGCACGCACCAAAAAATGCGTCGTTATATTGCTCATGCGGCGTTACCTTGCTTGAACTGCATGTTATGTTGTGTTATGTTATGTTATGTTAAGTTATTTTATGTTATGTTATGTTATGTTACGTTTGCGTAAATGTGACTTGATCAATTCCATTGCGATTTACCTCCCTCCTATATCCATACAAAATACCTATCAAACAAATAAAATTAGAATTTTCTTTTGAAAAATGCAACCACTCCATCAGTATTTTCTTATGACGTTGTCACTTTAAACTATCTTCAGTAAACCGACTTTACAGACAACCTCTTTTTTGTTTATTTAGTGATCTGTTAACTGCTTGTGAAATGTTAAAATGGCTGTATGAAATACTAAGGGGTCCTGGTGGTCTAGAGCTCGAAAGTTTAGGGTATTTTCAGGATTTTTTTTACAATAAAAAAAAGGAAAAGAAATATTTTAATTTTTTAGGCTTTTTATTTAACTTCTTTTACATACAAAAATGAAAAATTTTTTTATTTTTTATTTTATTGTAATAATTTAAAAAATGACGCTGAAGTTGACCCTCCCGTAAAATGGGACCTGGACGGTGTTGTCCATTTTGGCTCTTCTATTTAAGTAAAAAAAATTATTATTCAGTATGACTGTAGCTATGTCCCGTACTAGAATAAAAAAAATTTTACAAGATGGCGCGGTTTTGAATTTGACACTTTCAAAATCGGGATTTTTTCAGTTTTTAATAAAAAAAAAAAAAAAATAAAACGAAATAATTGAAATAATAATATGATTCTTGTACGAGCGATAACCATTGATGAGCAACATATTAAAATTTCAGACAATTCGGTTGAATAGTTTTTTTTTACAACACCTTCCCGAAAAAAGTCGTTTCGAAATAAATGAGTTTAAAGTTTGAGGCACAGGAGCGCTCGGACCGTTTCTACCTAGTTAATGAGGTATAGAAGCTATAATATTGGGAATTTTAGCATGAAAATGTCACAGTATATTCTTAAACCGAAAAACCGAATGAACAAAAAATCGATTTTTTGAAATTTGTAGACCAGCGGGTCCCCTTAAGTATACAGACCAGTGATTTCCAGACAGAATATTATTTGATCATGAAGACCTAAGAAAATTAATTAATAAACTAAAGAAAGCGGAACATATCAATAAAATAAGAATTTCAGCTACATAAGGAGTGAAACAGAGGTTAAGCTAGCTTGAGCTGCCAGGCCAACATAAGAAGTTCACGTAGATTGAATATACTAAGCATTTAATTCGGATCATAGAAGGTGTAAACTGATGAAAACTTCCTCAAGAAATCATCAGCACAGAGGTGGGAGAACTGAAATAGGCGGTCTGTGGTCTTGCCGGTGGCAATTTCGTTCTTCTACTAGTCGGAGCAGCTACACTTTTATGCAAACTTACGAGCTAGCCGTCTTTATATCAAAGAAATACTTAATTTCTATATTCTAATTTCTAATATTCTAGAAACCTACAGCTGGACAAAAAATTGGGAATTAAATGTAAATCCAGATAGATTTACTTACTTAGCAATAGATATTTACTTAGTAGGCACTCTTGAAAATATCAAGGGGAAAGGAATTTGGTTTCACTTGGTTTGCCTAATATACACATCCGGACTCCAGGGGGATCAACAACTTGGTAAAACTCGCGATTAATGCTATACTGTTGGCATTAATCGCGAGGGTGGTTTATTTTTCAAAATAAAAAATCGTTTTATATTTATTATCAGTTTATTCGAAAGAGCAAACATTCCCACTAGTTATAGAATACGATTGAGAACGATTTCTGGCGCTTTCTCACTTATAGTTTGATAAATATTCGTCTTAAGGGTCAGAATCGTTAATTCATTGTTAGCATAACGACACCCCACAAATATGTTTAACAGCGTTAAATTGTAGCACCGAGGCGGCCGAGGTTGAACTCGCCTAGACGGCTGATGACATGATGTCCAAATTCAACGCGCAAAAGATCGATTGTGTGAAGTCAAAGATCGTCCAAGTCCACGTACTTACATACATACATATGTATATACAATTTCCGTCTACAAAACCGAAATGGTTGATCGAAATGGTGTTAACAGCAACATTTTCACAGAAAAATGGGCCAATGATGGTACGGCTCCAAAATTCTCACTTAACTGTCTCTCTCTGATAATGCATGTAAATTTAATTTTTAGCATTTTTTGCAAATTTATGAAGGAAAAGTATATTCGAAGCGATGATTTTCAAAATAATATTCAATTGACTTTTTTACTTAACATCTCACTTCTTTAAAATAAATAAACATACATATTCCCCACCTCATTTCCCCTACCTTCTTCAATTTGGCTTTAGCTGCAGCTGGAAGACTTCATTCACAGCTAAATAAAATGTAAGCCATTCGTCCATGCCGCCGCATCGTTTTGCTGCCGTTCTTCACAATCCTCACTCGCACTATGATTTTGCATTTTTTTTAACACAAAACACAGCACATTTAGTACATTTTGTGCATTTGTTTACATTTTCGCTGTGTAAACATTTTCGATCACATACAAACACATGCAAAGATCCATGCATACAGCAACACTTGAGGGAATTTGTAAAAACTAACGATGGTGCAGTGCCAATGCTGATACTGCAGAGTTTTTCCAGTTGTTGTTTGTGGCAAGAGGAAATATTTACACAATTTTGCGCCAAAACAGTGTGGAAAGTATGTCTGAGGAGCGCTTATTTGCAGATACTTTGTTGTATCAACCATTTTTCACATTTTGGGGCATGTGTTGGCAGTATTGAGAAATCAGTGTGAATGATTTTATGATATTGAATTTTAGATGGAAATTTATTGATTGGATATTTTTTGTTTTCTTTCAAATTCTTTCATACAATTTTTACAACGTTTCTTGAATAAGTTCTGCAAGTGAAATGGTTCAAAAAGTGAAGAAGCGACTTGAGCGAAATCCCCGACGAAGTGCCAATCAAATGGTGAAAGAACAAAGAAAATGCTCTCAAAGTCAGGCCTTGAGAGAGCGAAGGAGTTGCTACGCTTGACCAAAAGAGATCAATTTCATTGTGTTTTCTGACGAAATTAGGCAAATCGTAAACTTTGAAAACAGCACCCGCCACAGGTAATGGTTTGGGCCGCAGATGAGCGCTCTCCAACCGTTTTCATCGAGCCTGGAGTCAAGGTAAATGCGAAATATTATCGGGAAAGACGATGGACGATTCAACAGGACTCGGGACCGTCTCACATAGCTCAAGTGAGCCAAGAATGGCTGAAAAACAGCGTTCCGAGCTTCATAACGTCCACACAATGACTCACAAATTCACCAAATGCGAATCCGATGTATTATTCTCTTTGGGCCCATTTTGAGTGCAAAGTTCGAACTAAAAAATTCACCAGTAGTCAGTCGACCAGTAAGACGGCATCGAAAGAGGAGTTGAACAAGATAAAAAAAATTATTTTTTGAAGTGCTTGCAAGATTGGAAAAAACGTTGGCACTAGTGCATAATATCTCATGGGGATTACTTTGAAGGGGACAAAATAGATATTAATGAATAAATAAATAATTTTTGAAAAAACAGAAAATTCGCGATACTTTTTGAACACGCTTCGTACTATTTAGTTATGGTGAAAAAAAAAATTGTGAGGGGAACTTTCGGGCTGCCACTTCACTTGCGAAATTCTGCACCCGAACTCTGCGCGATCATTTCACATGTATTAGCACACTTGTCCACTACGTCGCTGTTAAGATGGCAACGAAGTGTTACATTTTTTCTTATATCACTAAGTAATTCATAGTATTTCCTAAAGCAAACCGATTCCGATGTAACTACGTTAGCCATCCGCTGATTCTGTCAAATTCATTGAGAGCCAGTTAACGGCCGGCAGCATTAAACATTTTTTTCACCCTGGCTACAAGCTAACCTAACCTTAGGCGCTCCATTGCTTGTATGATTGTATACCGCAGCTGCCTAAGTAGTTCACAAGTGTCATATGTGATTGATGTCCGACACAGAAATTGTAAGTCTTCCGATAAGGTGATTAATTTTGCGCCATCTTTTATTGGAAAAAACTTTTTAATTTGTTTTATTTCACATTTTTCCCTCTGTTTTCATATTAAAAATTCTTAAATGCAAATCTATTCGAATTTTTACTCGCCACTGTAGATATTTGTATTTGATAAGACACTAAATATGTGCTTAGAAAAGATAGAAGCGATCATTTCTACAAATATTTGACCAATTTATTTTCCGATATTTTTAAGTCAGCACACATATTCACATACTATACATATGCATTAGTAAGTGCGAACACGAGTTCTAAAGCCAAGTGACTTTATTTACATATAAACGCCTAGGAGGCACACGCAAATTCACATTTATAATAAAATACTTTTTGAGTTCAAATACTTAATAATGTGATTATAAATATTATATTAAATTTTATGTGCAACAAATACGTACATACATATATATGTACATACCGAGCCTATACATAAATACAACGCGGTATTTAAGGGAGCATTTAAATGTTATATACACACACACATACATACATACATACATAGACACACATAAATGTCTGCTGTCACATAAATGCGCAATGTAGCCGACCCTGCCCACACAGCCTCGGTGGCGCAGTAGGCAGCGCGTAAGTCTCATAATCTTAAGGTCGTGAGTTCGAGCCTCACCCGGGGCAGTGATTTATTTTGTATTTATTGAATCCTTTTTAAACAAAATTTTTTTTGTATGTACTTCAATAAATAAAAATAAAAAAATACACATTTCACACAGGTAAATTCTATAGAAGCACTGGCATTATTATTGATTTATTTTTGGAGACAAATAAGAGACGCAGAATTTACGGACATAGTATACTCGTACATATGTGGAAATTTTTAGAACAATTTTATTCTGAATACTTCAAGATATTCATTTGAATTGAAGTTGAAATCAACTTGAATGAGTTAACATTTTTTTGAATGAGGTAACATTTTTTTGAATGAGTTAAAATTTTTTTGAATGAGGTAACATTTTTTTGAATGAGTTAAAATATAAAATTCTCTGTAGCGACGAGAAAATGGTAAGCGCTCTAGAATTGCTAGGACAGAGTGTGAGCAAGCAAGTATAGTGAGGTCTTCTAGGAACTACTAAGGATTTTCGAATTGGACTGTCGGAATAGACCTTTTGCATACAATAAAGAAGAAGCCGATTATGTTATATTTTTTTAAATAATTTATTTTTATGTTTTTACTTTGTTATATTTTATTTTATTCATTTTTATTTCACTTTATTTAATTTTTTTTACTATTTTTAATTTTTTTGCATTCTTTTATTTTATTTTTACTACATATTTTGCATTTTATTTTACCTTATTTTATTTGTGTTATGCTATAATTTATTTAATTCTGTTTTTTTTTAATTTATTAATTTTAACTTTTTTGTTATTTAATTCATTTTTATTTTTTATTTATTTTTTATTTCTTTTATTCAATTTTATATCGCTTTTTGTAATTTTTTTTATTTTTTTATTCTTTTTGTATTTTTTTATTTATTTTTTAATAACTTATTAATTTTAACTTTTCTGTTATTTTATTTTTTATTTTATTCATCTTTATTTCACATTATTTAATTTTTTTATTATTTATAATTTATTTAATTCTGTTTTTTTTTTAATTTATTAATTTTAACTTTTTTGTTATTTAATTCATTTTTATTTTTATTTATTTTTTATTTCTTTTATTCAATTTTATATCGCTTTTTGTAATTTTTTTTATTTTTTTATTCTTTTTGTATTTTTTTATTTATTTTTTAATAACTTATTAATTTTAACTTTTCTGTTATTTTATTTTTTATTTTATTCATCTTTATTTCACATTATTTAATTTTTTTATTATTTATTATTATTTTTGTATTATTTTATTATAATTTTAAATAATGTTTTGGTTTTAACTTTCTTGTTATTTAATTTATTTTATTTTATTTCCCTTTATTTAAATTTTTTTATAATTTTTAATTTCTTTTTCATTCTTTTATTTTATTTTTACTGCATATTTTGCATTTTATTTTACCTTATTTTATTTGTGTTATGTTATAATTTATTTAATTCTGTTATTTTTTTTAATCATTTATTAATAATTAAATTGTTTGTTATTTAATTTATTTTTATTTTTTCTTATTTTTTGTATTCAATTTTATTTCGTTTTTTTTTAATTTTTTTTTTATTTTTTTTGTATTCTTTTATTTTTTTAATAATTTATTAATTTTAACTTTTCTGTTATTTTATTTTTTATTTTTTTATATATTTTTTATTCATCCTTATTTCACTTTATTTAATTTTTTTTATTATTTTTAGTTTTTTTGTATTCTTTTATTTTATTTTTAAATAATTTATTAATTTGAACTTTTTTGTTGGTTGGTTGGTTGGTTCAAGAGTGACCCCGCATCGGAGTGCCACATAGACCGCAAGTTGGGTCCGTTGTGTTGCCCTAGAGCTCATTATGTTATATGATTTCCCCCCCTAACCGAGATTTTTATTATAGATTTTGGTCAAAGATATTAATTCGTTTCGAGAATTTGATGAGAGATTCGATTTTCAGGTCCGAGAGTACTGAAAGATTGTCAATTGCTGGAGTGCCAAGAAGAGTGAGTGGACTTCTGGCTAGACCGGTCGTTTTGAGGAACCCCGAGCCGACGTGCGCTAGTGCCCAAAAGGCAGAGGCCGGTGATAAGAGATATTGTATGCCTTAGTTCGTGTTTCGAAAGACTTATAAGGGTTTTTGTCTGTTTCAGATTGTAGGATGGCCAGATTTGTCTGGTCGTAACGCAAGTAGTTTCCCCCGCCGCCTCCGATCAGCAATGCTACTCGATCAATGATCATTTTACATGTTGAGAGCGGAATGGGGATTGTGGATAAGTTACTAACATTTGATTGCGCAGCTCCGGCTCTTG
Source organism: Anastrepha ludens (assembly GCF_028408465.1). Taxonomy (NCBI): domain Eukaryota; kingdom Metazoa; phylum Arthropoda; class Insecta; order Diptera; family Tephritidae; genus Anastrepha; species Anastrepha ludens. The sequence continues at coordinate 18,434,327 of NC_071499.1, forward strand.
GGAGCTCATCAGCTTTGCAGTTACCTTCGAATCCACTGTGACCCGGTATCCAGATAACTTGGACAGAATTCTGAACACTTATCTCGTTAAGAGATAAGAGACAGGATCGAACCACATCTGAGTGGGTATAAGAGGAGCTGAGTGCTCGAACGGCCGCTTGACTGTCGGTGAAAAAGCGGATATCCTCTAGTGATATTCTATTTTCTAAGAGAGTTTTCCCAGCATACCAGATAGCGCATACTTCCGCTTGGAATACACTATAGTAGTCGGGTAATCTAAATGATAGATTGATGTGAGGGGAATTGGAAAAGATTCCAAATCCCACTTTGCCGTCTTGTTTTGAACCATCTGTATATATAATCAGAGGGCCATCGATTTCGGTTAGATTTGTCTTCCATTCTTCTCTAGTTGGGAGTGAACAGGAGAATAGCAAGGGTGGTGATGGAAGACTTACATGATAGTCTATGTCGGAAGAGATAACAGTGTTCCTGTTCAGTATGGCCGAATAGCCAAGATACTTATTCCATTTCGATATAGCATTCATGCGTGTCGCTGCTTTCGCTGCAATCGCTTTGCCAGCCAGATCGATAGGGAACAAGTGAAGCAACGTATTTAGAGCCTTAGTAGGTGTTGTACTTAAGCATCCTGTTATCAGGAGGCAGGCTGTTCTTTGGACTCGATCAATTGTGGCTAGTCTGCACCGTTTTTCGAGTGCTTGTTATATTTTGTTTTACTTATTTTTATTTCACTTCATTAATTTTTTTTAATATTGTTTTTTGTTTTTGTTTTTTGTATTCTTTTATTTTAATTTTAAATAATTTTTTAGTTTTAAGTTTCTTGTTATTTAAAGTATTTTATTTTATTTATATTTTTTATTCATCCTTATTTCACTTTATTTAATTTTTTTATTATGTTTAGTTTTTTTTGTATTCCATTATTTTATTTTTAAATAATTTATTAATTTGAACTTTTTTGTTACTTAATTTATTTTAATTTTTATTTTTAATTTTCTTATATTTTATTTTATTAAATTTTATTTCGCTTTATTTAGTTTTTTAATTTTCTGTATTCTTTTATTGTATTATTCAGTTTATTATTTCATTTTATTTTAATTTATTTTCCTTTTTTGTTTTCATATTAGCTTAGTTTATTTTTTATTTCATATATATTCATTGTATTCAGTTTATTTCATTTAAATCTATTTTACTTTTTTTATTTTAGTTTTCTTTATTTTATCCTTTTAACTTGTTTTAATCTTTTTTATTTATATGTTTGATACTTTTATATTTTTGTATTTTATTTTATTCTTTTTAATTCTTATTTAGTGTTTTCGTTTTATTTTCTTTTATTTTACGAACTTAATTACCATATTTAATTTTGTTTTATATAACTTTATTTTAGTTCAGTATATTTTATTTTATTAAGTTTTAGTTCAATTTTATTTTAATATAATATAATTTAATTTTTATTTTATTTTATTTTGCTTTATCGCAATTTTTATTTAATTTTATTTTATTTAATTTTGGCTTATTTCAATTTTTACTTCATTTTATTTATTTATTTTATTTTCTTTCATTGTTTTGTTTTATTTTATTTCATTTCATTTCGTCGTCTATGTTTTTACAGACAAACGAGAAACTTTGTATTTGACTTCGGGTGACCCTTAAAGTTATTGTCGCATTTGTCTTTCTCACACTTCTGCACTCAGAATAGAAATGTACTGCAGTCACATAAATTTCCTGTGCAAATGGCGACACAAATTTAAGGCGTGAAAACTTTTGCAAAAGTTACAGACATACATTTAGTATATTTGTACATACACACAAGCACCCATACATATGCACATTTGTACCCATAAGTGAGAAACAAGGAAATGTGCTTAGATAGTAAAAGTCAGGTATTAGTTGAAAGTTTAAGAGATTAATGATTATCGAGTGGAATTCTTCGACATCTCTACTGGAAAGCAGATTTTCTGTAGTTAAACAAATAAAATATATACTTCCCTGGGCAATAAAAACAAACATAAATTACATTCCATATATCACCAAACACACATACCCGAGCATTAAAAGAAATGAAGGGAGTTTTTGTTTTTACTCAAATATTTACTTCCAAAGGCATTCAAAAAAGAAAGCAAATACATATGTATGTATGTGTTTATTTGCAGCAGGCATTTTAAAATTTAAATCATGAACTGTTATTTAATGTAAAAACTCAGGCTATTTAGTTCGAGAGTGACTAGAATCGGACCAGTCGCAAAATGCCTAATTAGAGCTGCCTGCAAAACAAATATTCTTTTAATAAATAAAACTGCTTTAAAAGTTAAGGAAATGTAATATACAAAATGAGGATTAGGCGGTTATACTCGTAAATAATAATGGAGTTAATCAGCTGTGCAGTGCATCCTCAATATCCAAAATTTTTTGTCTTCTTATCTTTTATTGATTGGTTCATTAAATGGTATAAAACTGATACAGGTGCGTACTAGTTCGTTAACTGGTCTTGTTTTGATGCCGATTTAGAGGCCGACAGTTGACATTTCGTTGGACACAGGGAGGGCATACCAGTGTCTACCGTTGAAAACGGTTAGAAGGCGGACTATTTCAGTTACAAAGCAAACAGGTCGTAAGGGGGCTCAGAGCTGGTACGTAGGGTAGGGTATACATGAGGACGGTTCCCAATGTGTTAGAAATGAAAACACTATTTTTTCAAAAGTTTTTTTTATTTTCCAGCATAGTCCCCTTTTAGAGCTACACTTCTCCCAACGCTCTGGCCATTTTTCTAACTCCTCCAAAAAATAGGATTTGTCGAAATCTCCAAAATACGCCGCTGTCTCGGCGATAACTTCCTTGTTTGTCCTAAATTTTTTTCCCGCGAGCCATTTCTTCATGTTAGCGAACAAGAAAAAGTGTCAGGGAGCCAGATCGGGTGAATACGGAGGGTGAGGCAGCAATTCATAACGCAATTCATGCAGTTTGGTGGCGACAACTTCGGATGAAATGATGAGTTGGTGCGTTATCGTGGTGAAACAGCCACTTCTTTTTTGCCAAATTCGACCGAGTCTCCTTCATTTGTTTGTGAAAGCGGTCCAATAACTCACTATAGTATTGTCCAGTGATCGTTCTTCCTTTTTCTGATAAACCCATGAGGATGACGCCGTTCGCATTCCAAAAAATCGTCGCCATGACCTTTCCGGCCGAAGGGATTGTCTTCGACTGCTTTGGAGCAGATTGACGGGGAGGAGAAATCCATTGTTTTGATTGTTGCTTACTTTCTGATGTGTAATGATGAATCCAGGTTTCATCAACAGTGACAACTCGACGCGAAAATTCCTTCGGATCTCGCTTAAATTGCTCCAAACCCTACTTTGAAATTAACAGCCGCACCCACTTGTTGTTGTTTGTGAGCAATCGCGGCACCCATCGGGCCGACAATTTTTCCATCGCCAACTTTTCATGCAAAATATTAATTGCCGTTCCGGTCGACACACCTACGGCATCTGTTACTTCGCGCACTTTCATTCGTCGACCAGCGAGAATCATGTCGTGGACTTTTTGAGTGATTTCCTTGGTAACCACGTCGGCCGGGCGACCTCTTTCTCTATCTTAGCGAAAATCACGAAACACGTCTTAGTCGAATAGCTGCCAAATCCAAGTCTGAAATTTGTTTTACCGTCGTTTGATAGATGGCAGCACTCCTCCACTTTAAAGTGGGTGGTACTTACACTAGCTATCAAGATAAAGCACATCGGGATCATTCTAGACCGCAAACTCAACTGGAACTGAAACATCAAAGACCAGTCAAGAAGGACGGCGACTTTTCTGTATGCGTGCAAAACGGCTCTAGGTAGAGATGGGGCTTGAAACCACGCATAGTACGAGTATACTGGCTGTACATTGCGCTTGTGAGGATAAACCTTTCCAGAGGCACAGTTTGGTGGTCAAGGTTATATGTATGTATATATAGGACAATTCAAGGGCAAAAGGGAAAAGGTTCAAAGGCAAGCATCCATGCTTATGATAGGTGTGCACCTACCTTCTACGCTAACTAAAGCTCTTGAGACTCTATTCGATCTTCTGCCTATAGATATCTATGGTGAATTCCTGGCTAAGATTAAATGCATGCCTACCCTGGAAAGATTTTAGATTTGAGCATTCGAATTTCTCGGAACTCTTCCGAGAACTCATTGAGAGAGAGAGAGCTATGTGTTCTCCAAAATTCTGGTCCTATATTGGTCCCTCTTGAGACTCTATTCGATCTTCTGCCTATAGATATCTATGGTGAATTCCTGGCTAAGATTAAATGCATGCCTACCCTGGAAAGATTTTAGATTTGAGCATTCGAATTTCTCGGAACTCTTCCGAGAACTCATTGAGAGAGAGAGAGCTATGTGTTCTCCAAAATTCTGGTCCTATATTTTTTTTTGGAAATAATTTTCCCAAACCAATTCAAGAAAGATGGTTATAATAAAAATAATAGCGTCGAGGATGGCATCCACTAAGAAGTGCTGCATCTGAACCTAAGTCTACCTGACTGCTGCAGCGTCTTTCAGGCGGAGTTAATAGCTATAAGGGAGGTTGCCTTGTGGGCCAAGAACTCGTCCGTCGCAGCGCAACTGCTCATTATCTCACCGTGAAACTCAGGCTGCCAGAACTCTCTGCAGTGCAGTAGTACTTCTTCCAAAGTAATAGCAGAATGCAGAAATATTCTCAATGAGGTGGCTAAGAGATGCACCACAAACGTTGTCTGGGTTCCTGGTCACAGATACTTTCCTGGAGATTACGTCGTGGATGAACTGGCTTGGAGGAAAACTGATCATAAATCAGCCAATTCTGTCCGACGTGGGCATCGCTTTCTTATCTCTTTACTCCTTCAAGCAGGCTCTGGATCAGGTCGGTCTACATTGCAGGTCGGTCTGCAGTAAATCGACCACGGATCCCATTTCTGAGATAACTAGACAGGTTTGACCTAGAAGAAATGAGCACTGAACTAGGACCCTCTTCAGTCTAGACCGACTTTCAATTAGCACAGTGGTTGGTATAATCATACGGCACTGCCTAATGGGAATACATGGGAAACGTATGGGGCATCCCTCAAATAACTTCTGTTTCAGCTGCTGAAATAGGAGGTGGGGAGCGTTGAACGTTTCCTTTGCCATTATCCCACTCTTACCAAAAATACGATATCGTTGTCTAAACTGTAGCTTCTTTGGATGTCAGGCAGACTTGGAATCTGCAGCCATGTACGGTATTTTATCCTTTATCTTAGATACGAAGTCGGAATTAGAGGATGGAGAGTAGCGACTACCGAAACCTAACCTAACCCAGGTGTGGGGTAGGAATAGTTAATTTTTTTGGTAAAATGCGCCAATACAAAAAAATATCTCTCCTTGGTCACCATAATTGTTTAAAAATATGCCTGAGACACAGAATTAAATTGAGAAAGTTTTCTAAAAGGCTTTGTAATTTTACCAAGATTTAGTTGAACACCTGGAACAATAAACGAAGATAGTTACATGAATAAAAGGCTCATGAGTATCGTTGGTGCAATCCGATTAAGCTTTTCCTAGCAAGACCGTAAAGGGAAGGCTTGGGAAAATTCTTCTAAGAAGAGCTACGAGCTCTGACAGATTTTATAGTAATTTCCACTTATTGATTTTGTTGTAAATGAGGACCAATAAGAACCATGGAACAACATTTAATTAATTTATTTCCAAGAGGTTTCCGAATTTGTGCTAGACGACGAACTCGCCGCGTAAAAACTTCTGCTAATGAAAAACAAAATAAGGTATTTTATAAGACAACTTTCCACACTCCACCACACTTCTGTTGGCAAATACGAATAACGTTTTAAGAACTATGATTTGGGGCAAGTACCTCGAGTGTACGGCACCTTAACAGAAAACGTACCGTTGTCAGACAGCTGTTCAAGATGTGCCTAGATGGGCTAAAGTCACACGCCCATCGGACCTTGCGGTGTCTTGTAAAGCCGCTAGTAAAGGAGTATTAATTTGTTTGCGAATTTGTGAAACAGACGAGACCTCGTCACCGAGTACATTCCTACATAGTAGCCGATTAGCTTTCCACAATCGCTCTCAGAGCAAGACTCGGCACCATCTCGCTTATTTGCGCCCACGCCTCGATGGAAAATAACGAAAATCGTGCAAAATAAGAAATGACTTCCGAAAAAAATATTACCGAAAAGTGAGGGCATTCCCAATAAAAATGTAAGTTGAATTTAAAAACAAATTCTACTTGCATAAAATATTTGTATGAAATATTTGAAATCTTAGCGGGATAATTGTTATTTTTCTCCCTTATTTTTAAAAAACATTTAGCTATCCTTGCTATCATTGGCAAGCCAAGCATTATTGGCCACTATTTGTAGTACCCACTGTCACTAGTTTCAGACCTCTAACACTTTAACCTGGAATCACAGTCTTTAAGCAGCCCCCCATCTTCGAGTATATTTGTACCAGCCAACATTCACTCATTTTTGTAATGTAAATAATGTGAATTCTGAATATTATCTTGATATTTGCAATTTATGACTATTCGCCTTCCTGTTTGCACAAGTGTATGTGTGCATGTGGAGCACATTCCGCAAAAAAAAAACACTGGCAAAGGAATTGGATTTTTGTTGTATTGTTCTGTTGTATGACAGATGATATATGCGCGTACACGCAAAACTAAGCACCTACAGTGAAACTTCGAAATAACAAGGTTGAAGGGGATGCCCAAAGTGATCCAAGTAAATATTTTCGACGTTGTCGTAAATTTTTCTGAAAACCAGTCGAATCTGTAGGCTTGAGTATAAACTGAGCAAATTTTGAAAAAATTACGTAATTTTGAGATTTATCGAATGTTGAAAATTCTGGTATGCAGTTTTTGGAAGCCAAATATCTTCGCTTTCATATTTTCATAATTTTTTTTTCATTTCTTATGATCAAATATATTTACTTAAAAAAATACGTCAAGTATTTGAATATGACTTGAGAAAATTTCTTGTTATGATAAATTCAGGAATTTTATATATTAAATATTCGACGTTGAAATCTACACTGACGATTATAAGATGAACTGTGTTGTGTGAGCTGCCCTCTATTGGGAACCGCTCAACTTATCCAAATCAATTCGACTTTGTGACTATGGCAGCGTGTTCCAGGCAGAACTTATAGCGATCAGAGACGCATACAAATCACTAAAACACTACAGAGAAATTGGTGCAAGAGTAGCTATCCTTTCAGACAGTTAGGCAGCTATCAAAGCCTTAGATTCCAATTCCATTTCATCCAAACTAGTCTTACAGTGTAGAGAGGAACTAGAATTGCTTAGTCATTTGCTTGAAATTACTCTGATATGGGTTCCCGGTCATAGGAACATAGAAGGTAATGAGATAGTAGATGCGCCAGCACGAAAAGGTGCTGCGCTAGACATAACAAAGGCGGTGGCCGTTGCTACCCCATTCAACACAATAAAAACATCCAGTGCTGCACACAAATATGCCCTAGACGAAAGAAGGTGGAATCAATTAACTACATGCACAACAACAACAACAGTCGGAGTATATTCTAAAAAAAAAAAAATTTCGGAAAATCGGAGGGTAGTGCTTTTCACAGATGGCAAAAAACTGAGTTTACCAAAACCTAACAAAAAAAAATCTTCAATAAACTTAATTTGTTTCCAACAATTTTTTAAAAGGTATATTTAAGGCAATAAAAAAGTTATATAAAGAACTGAAAATATTAAATTTGACTTTAAAAGATTTCATACCAAAATTTTCAACACTCAATTATTCTCAAAATTATAACTTTTTTTACATTTTTGCAATTTAGTTATTACTACAAGGTTTTGGAATAGCTTTATTACTAAAAATGATTTTGAGTAATAGAAATCTTTACTTTGACCTTCAAGTGCTTCATTGCTTGTCTGCTTGTATATTGCAGCCGTCTAAGTAGTTCACATTTAATTTTGATTAATTTTGTGCCACCTTTTATACTTAAGTATATTTTCGAAAAAATTTAAGACCATATTTGAAATCGCTCAAAAGTGAATTTTTTTTACAATTTTTTCTTATGCAAAATTTGATAGTAAAATCATGTAGAGGCATGAGAATACAATTTCATATTATTTTTTATTATAAACATACGTATAATAAAATAAAACACAGAGAAGTAGCCATTTTAGAGTCTGCATCAAATCAATTCCAAATGGTGGTATCCATGCGCAGTGGGCAAAACCCAGAAGAATTTTGCTTTATTCTCCTTCTTCTTCGTGATTAACGTGATGACCGCTTAAGTGGTTTTAGCCAAGTTTAACAAAGCGCACCAGGTCCCTTCAGCGAACACGTGCAATACGAGGTCCGACCGCTTACGGTATAAAGTGCAAGAATTTGTGCATTACTTAAATACCAACAATAAATGCGGTATAATTTCCCTTATGAGATATAAAAATGGTATTGGGGCATTTTCCTATTATTGCTTTAGTAGATATCATCATAATCATCTTGATCTTACAATTTTTTGTACGGTGTATAATTTCTATTTTTAGGAACTAAGCAAACATTTTTTAGAACACTTTAACCCCGTAGCTCAACTTCAATGGGTCTTTTCGAACCGGGTTTTTGCAACACTTTTTATCAAAAGTTTAAAAAAACTTTATTAAACTTACATTTGGAGATTAAAATGTTATTATCTAAAAGACGCAATTTTACTAAGAGTCACAGGGGAAGCAAAACATCTACGGATGAAAGGGAAAGCATAAAAAAATTGTGATGAAGTGAGACACTCCTAAACAATAATTCTTACTTTAATAAGTCAAGATACCACAGCAGCAGGCAGCAACGACGACCTAAACAAAATAACGCAGCACAAACAACGAAATAAGCAAAAAATAAAAAGCGCAACGCAAGTCACGCAGACGTAACAACGGAAGCGCGTGTAAGCAATGCCAAACAACAGCGGTCCAAAATCGTGGAAATCGCTGATCCAGCTTAGGAGAGTCACATGGCAGTCCACGTGAGGTGTTTGCAGTTAGGGAGTCAAGTATTTCTGTACCTGCACGCGCCAATTCAATCAGTTCTGATAACTCGCTCAGCATTAACGGCTGTCCTTGCTCAGGGAAAATTACAAGGGAAATACAAATTCATTACAGGGTCCGACACTCTAAGTGTAACCAATTCAAAAGGGTATACATTTAGTTTGGAAAATATCTTTTATTCAATTCAAAGTGAAAAATGTGTGAAAATAATATAAAATAAAAAATCAATTTACTTTTGCTCGATATGATCACCTTTCGCCTTGACCATGGCCTTCAGACGGTGCAGGAACGAATCGCAAGTTGCCCGAATGTGACTAGCAGATATATTGGCCCACTCGCGCACAATGGCTTTTATCAGCGCCTCGAGACTGGTGAATCTTTTAGTTCGTATCTGGCTCTCCAAAATGGCGCAAAGAGAATAATCAATCGGATGTGTGAATTCGAGAGCCATTGTGTTTAGCGTTATGAAGTTCGGAACGTTGTTCCTTAGTCATTCTTGGTTCACTCGAGCTTTGTGAGACGGTGATGAGTCCTGTTGAAACTTTCATGGTCTACCACCGAAATGTTTGTCAGCCCACGGCTTCTAAGAAACCTCCAGAATACTTTCCCGATAATATTTCGCATTTACCTTGACGCCAGGCTCGATGAAAACGATTGGAGAGCGCCCATCTGGGGTTACAGCACCCCAAGTCATTACCTGATGCGGGTGCTGCCTACTGGTGGCCAATCGTTGACTCAAATTCTCGTATGAACGGTCGGTCAAAAAACTCTATCGTTTTGGGAGTTTACGAATTGCTGAATTTGAAAAATTTTCTCGTCAGAAAACACAATGTTCGGAAATTTACCGCTTTCGGCCAAGAGAAGCAACTCCTTCGCTCTCTCAAGTCTGACTTTTGGTGGGAGATCATGCGCTTTTTGGATCTTGTAAGGCTTGACTTTGAGATCATCTTTCATCGGATGCTACGATGAGATATTTTCTTTAGTTCAGTTCTTTCGCCATTTGATTGGCACTTCGTCGGGGATTTCGCTCAAGTCGCTTCTTCACTTTTTGAACCATTTTAAGTGACGTTGCAGTCTTTTGATGACCACCTCCATGACATTTCGCGATGCCTGCCAGTTTCATTGTAACGAGAAGTGGTGCGCTAAACAAAAGCTTTATTTACTTTAAGGTGCTCGAGCTCACGAACAATCGCTGGTTGTGATTTTCAAGCCAAATATAATGTAATCACACCTTTACGTTTGAAATCCATTACTGATTTTATTTTTTCGCGTTTACTCTCGGCAAAATACTTCCGCGCGCTTGTAAACAATACTCTGCACTGGCATTTTGCCAACTAACAGACAGCTGATGTCTGCGAATCAGCTGCGCGAGCGGTCTGAAGTTGGTTACACTTCGACTGCCGGACCCAGTAAACCGAAAATTGTGCTTCACTTACTTATAGTCGTATGGTTCCATAGCATATTTTAATTATTTATTATTCTCATTAATTTGCTATGCATTTAATTAAATAAGCCGGACTCAGAAGCTGCTATGTAGAGTTTCCAGAAACTAAATACTAAACTTAAAATTTATTTGAATGAAAAACAGAAAACGCGGCTGAGTCAAGGACAAAGCGAAACAGCTGAATTTTGAGATTGTTTTCTTCTAACGGTGTTCGTTATATTCCGGCTTCACTGTATATAAAAATGCGAGAAGAGAATTCTTATATCCTTTGCTACTTTTCATCGATTGCTCAGGAGGATTGTCACCTGCTGGGTGCACCCACAATAAATTCTTACATATTTTATGCAATGGCGAAACTTTATGCCACATACACAGCTATACACAGGCATACACGGCAAGTCCATATTTTATCTATGTATGTGAGTACATGCAAATATCACATTATCGTATACATACATACACTCATTCATATGGTTATAAATCAATTTAAAAACAAATATAACCACACTGGGGATTTCTAGTTGGAGACTCACAAGAACGAACAAGGCCAAGGAAGACGCATACGTTCCGTCCTGGCCTGTCAGCCAACGCCCGCTATCAGTGTTTGCATTACAAGTAATCGTATGGTTCATGTGCCCATCTGCCCACTTGTTTTGTGGTCCTACACACACACACACACACACACACACACACACACACACACACACACACACACACACACATACATATGTAACGTGGAGGAGTCGTTGGTAGCAATATATTATTTATGAAGAAAAACACAACATTTTGCCAGGCAGTCCACAGTCAATGAGCAACAGTTTCTGTTGCTTCTGTACGACGGTTTTGATGACAGGAAATGGAAGCAACAAAACATTTTTCATACAAAACAAAAGAATAAAAATTGATTTTCTCAGGCAGTCACACAAAACAAGGTTATGGTTTTGTTTTTCTTTTTGTGTTTTTGGTTTTTTTGTTCTTGGCGAAGAAGCGAAATTATATTAAAAAATAAGGAAGCAAATTGTCATAATTAAAACGAAATAAAGAACTCGGAGCTATTCGACTATTTACCAACTTAAGCAGGCAAAAAGGATATGCAGCTTTTTATTGTGGCACGACATGTAAAACACTCTTTTATGTATGTATAGAAGTTATGTTTGTATGTATGAATGTGTTTGGAAAATATTTTTTATAGTGGAAAATTGTTTTTATTTGCTGCTAAGAGTCATACTGAATAATGTATGAGAACGCATAATATTGAAAATGGGTGGATCATCAGCTGGTTTCATTCTAAAAATGCTAGAAAAAAAGGCATTGAATATTTTTAAATTATTTTTTGCTTTATTTGAAAGGAAGGTTTATTGTTAATTTGAGATGATTTTGATGAATTTAAGTCAATTAGCTGCCTCAGTTAGCCACAGGCGTGTTCGGCTAGTTTTCTATTAAATTATTATTATATTTCGTTGAGTCCAAAGTAGTTTTTTTTTTTTTGTTGGAACAGACTACCAAGTACAACACTCAGACACAATTAAATCCATTGTACTGCACTCGACTTTCCTTTTTAATTTTCTTTAAATCTACTCGACCTCCGAAGAAATCTGAGTAGATCTTGTGGTGCCAAAAAGCTAAGGAGCCAAGGTGGTCGCTTCTCAGCACATTAGTGCCAAAGACCTCAAACCTGATTCGAGCAAAAGCGGGGCAGACGTACAGAAAGTGGTCTGCCGTCTCATCCTCCTCTCCTGGGCATGCTGGGCAGAGTGCACTATCTGAGATGGCCACCTTTTTCCTGTGCTTCGCCCATAGAAAGTGGCCCGTCATCAGTCCAACCAGATGCCTACAGTCCCCTCTGCTTAGTGACAGGAGGAACTGCGACAGTTGGTCGAACATGAGAGGTAACATCAGCGTTGTCCATCTGCAGCCTCTCTCAGCCTGCCAAGCTCGCTTGTGGGTTAGAGTAGCCCGTTTGCTAACCGTGGCTTTGATGGCTACAAAAGGGAGTGGCAAAACGGGCTCCAGGCCAAGAAAGATCCCATTCTAGCTAAAGAGTCAGGGATTTTTTGTTTTATTATCTTTCCAAGCAGGCTGGATTGGAAGGAGGGGAGAGCCTGCACGGACATAGGCACCTCTGTTTTCTACTACAAATTGAAGACAGAGTCTGAAGTTGGAGCGCGGGTTTTCTCTAGAGCAGCCCATATTTCAATCTACTTTAAACTGTCAAAAACTAGTAGTGTTTTTCAAGCATAAGTCTTCGCGATCCTGCAGATATGAAAAGTAGTTAGGGATCGCTGTTGGGAGGGAGACATAAATATGTCTTCCGATAGTCAAGTTGCGATCAAGGCCCTGTCAGCGCCAGGCATATAGTTGGAATATAGTTCATTCTACAGCAAATATCAAGTAAACCAAAATTTGAAATTTTGTACAAGACGTATAAAATTCGTTACATTTTTATAAAATTTAAATTTTTTATTCTGAACCTCTAAATAAATTTTGGTACGTAGTTTCACAGCCCATTCAATTTGTATTATATTAAATACAAATCTAAATTCATTAAAAATTTGCTTTCGATTTTTGATAATTCCCCTGATTTCTCCCCTGACGATGTTGCCTATTTTCTCTATACAACGACTGCACGACATTTTGCTTTATCCAGCTCAGTTATACCAATATGAAATATGCAATTGCATAATTTAAGTGACAGAAAAACTTTAATGGAGGTTAAGATAAAAAACGTGTCTGTGTCAAACAGTGTTTATTCCTGTCTGCACGTCTGCGATAAACAACAACAGTATCATTGACGTCCTCTCACACTCTCGGAGTACTGCATGCCTTCGAAGTATTAATACCGCTAGGTATTTTCTGAGAACTGCATTTCAGCACATGAAATTGATGATACAAATACGTGTCTCAGGAAACTTTGATAGAAAGCGAGATAACAAGTAAATTGACTGACAGTTACACGACCAGAATAGAACTCTAGCAAGAAGCCAGCAACTGGAAAATATTGTATTAGGAATTTGTTTAACGCATGGGATGAGCGAGTGATGCTAGGCATAATTTGCAATACTTTTATAACAACAAGAATAAAGGGAAAGTTCGTAATTCTCAAAGGAAGCTTAAAATTGGTTAAAAATAATTTTTTTCTCAGCTGAATAATTGGTAAATATAATTAAAATATAATAAAAAAATTATAAAAATATATATGTATATACTTATTTTTTTTTTTTATTTCACAAAATTATAAAAAAAAAAAAAAATTTAACTACTGCTTAGTGTTTAAAATAAGAAATATGTTTGTGAATCTTATCATTTGATTCAGCAGTAAATTTGTTTAAAGAATACTGAAAAATAAAGTCTATGACAGCGAAAATCTTTTATTCGAAAATAATTAACTTAACTTTTGCTAGCTTTAATTATTATTATACTTAGCTGAATATGCGCGGGATATAATTAAAATGCAGCTAAACAAAAACGTTTCATTCAAAAAAATTCTTTTGTCATAATAAGACCCTTTGTTGGGAATTTGACCGAGCACTCCTCCTTCTATTTGTGGTGTGCGTCTTGATGTCTTTTTACAAATGGACGAACTTATGGTGAACATATTTTTGAGAGGTGTGCTCTTTAGCAGCCCATTATTCCGTTCTGAACAAATTTGACAGAATCAGCTGATGAGCTGACATCCCTAGGTATGGTTTTAAAAAAACCGAATTTGTGTTGGTGATATACGTAAAAAAATCAACACAGTTTTCGCTCATGTTGATTCGTTGCTATCTCAACAACGACTGATTGGACGAGTGAGTGAATGATCGCGTAGAATTCGGTTGTATCTCCCAAGTGACGTGGAAGCCCATGATGGAAAGAATAATGGTACCGTTTCTTTGCTTACAGCAAATTTGACAATGAGTCATTTTAGCAACAGTATGACCAGATTACCATTTTCGTAACTTGATTTAGCATTTTTTTGTTATTTAGTCTCGAAGTTTTAGTTCTTTCTTCATGACATTTTTCTACCCTGTTCTAATTAAAAGTAATGTTTATAAGTTTGTAAAATATAATTTTTTTTAAAATTAGCTCAATAATTCACTTAGTTTTATTTAGCTTTACTTTTGTTTAACATCTGGTAGCATTGCCCGCGATTGCGGTTATTGTTGGTGTTCTTCTCCTTTCAGCAGTCAAATCTCTCTCTCGCTACTGCACTGTTGCCTAGATTTGGATATAAAAGCGCACTAAAATGCCCATTTAAAGTCAATAAAATACCAAATTTTTATTGAATCACTTAAAGAACTTTGTATGCGTGACAAATTGTGTTTAGAATGTGTTATGTTTATGTAAAATTTAATTTATGCGTGTTTTTGTTAAAAGAAACTTTTTTGTTAAGAAAACGACTTTTTTGCTATATTTCAGATTATGTAAAAATATAAGGTACTCTTTTTGTAAAAATGTCGTTATGGTTTTCAGTATTTTCTGGTATTTTGTTCCTTATTTTTACTATGAATACACCTTTTGATGCCCTATGTCCCACTAAGGATTGAGGACCGAACAAAACGATTACACCTCTATGCTTTTAATTCGCACTCAGTAAACTCATACGCCTTTAAAATTTGTAAAAAGGTTTTCAGTTTTAAGAAGAGTTGAGAGAATAAGATTTAATATTCTAACATAATCTTAAAAGGAGCAAAAAATTTAATTTGCACTATCAAAATATCAAACTTTATAAAAATCAACAAATTTGCATTAGCACTAAAATCTTCTCAGAGTGACCTTTTTTAACCTTCTTTTGTTTAATAATACAGTTTTTGTGTAACTTACAGTTTCGGTAGCTTTAAATTACAAAAAAAAGAAACAAACACCAAACTTAAAAATTTTCGCATTTTGGGTATAAAAAAGCACTAAATTTATTGCGAAAAGCAAATGGTTGGCAATACTGCACAACTTGACAAACGTGACGTCACACACTCTCTGATGGGCGCAAACTTGTTTCTATCATTCTTGGTGGCAGCCGAATTTCCCCTCACAATTTTCTTTTTTCATCATAGTTAAAGAGCAAACCTGGTAGCTCTGAAATTAATATGGTTTTTTTATGGGGAGATGGCCGAGAGGTGGCCACTATTAAAGAGAAAACTTTTTGGAAGAGCTTTTCCATGGAAAAAAATTTAAAATCTGAAATACCTATGGTATCTAATGCTTAGTTTTTAAAATTTGAAATATCTACATTATACTCTACGAGTCACTATGAAATTTGATTCAAAAAGGAGAGGAAAATAAAGTCCATTAAAAAAACAGGTAGTACCGTAAAAGCTTAGTGTTAGATTTAGATTCATTAGAGATTTGTACTTCTACCTAATGGTGCGGACCAACCAGAGGGAGATGAAGATTTGAAATTTGAAGATCTAATTAAAGCTTAGTGTCTAAAATCAGAACCCAAAAGGAAGGGTTTTCTTCATCGCATCGTGACGGGTGATGAAAAATGGATTCATTACAGGAATCCAAAGAAGAGAAAGTAATGGGGATTGCCCGGTCAGGCTTCTCTACGTCGTCGCCTCGGCCGAATATTCATGCTACGAAGGTTATGCTATGTATTTGGTGGGACCAAGTTGGTGCTATTTATTATGAACTGTTAAAACCAAGTGAAACCATCACAGGGGATCAGTATCGACTTCAATTGATGCGATTGAGCCGAGCACTGCGCGAGAAGCGGCCGCAATACGCGGAGAGGCATGAAAAAGTGATTCTACAGCATGACAATGCTCGGCCTCACGTTGCCAAACCCGTTAAAACCTAACTGGAAACACTGAAATGGGAAATCCTACCCTATCCACCATATTCTGCAGATATTGCGGCGTCCGATTATCACCTGTTCCGATCGATGGCATATGGTCTAGCTGACCAGCAGTTCCATTCATATGAATACATCAAAAAATGGCTTGATCCTTGTATATCCTCAAAAGATGAACAGTTTTACCGTGACGGTATACGAGATCTATCAGAAAGATGGGAAAAAGTTGTAGCCAGCGATGGGCAATACTTTCAATGATTCACTTGTAACCATTTTTTCAGAATAAAGTTGTATTTTATTAAAAAAAAAAACAGCGAGAACTTAGTTGCGCACCTTATAATTATCAACTTAAGACGCTGAATATGTGCTGAATAAAAGTAAAATAATAAAATACGCCAATGTTTAAATGAAAAGCATAACTTATTTTATTATTCCCTGTAAAAAGTATAAAATATTTTCGATGCTTTATTTTTTCATTCTTAATTAAACATTGAAAAATTGAAATTGTAAAAATATGTAAGTAAAAAGAAAAACCAAATCCATTCAAGCCAAAATACTTCGTTCAAATTTTCATTTATTAATCTTCATTTATTAAAATATTAAAATTTTACCCAGCTGAATATGCGCTGAATGCGATTAAAATAGTAAATGTAACCACAAAAAGCACAATTCAAAAAAAGTTGATGCTGGTTTAAGTTGTTTACATAAATCAAGAGCAAATATTTATGAATAAATGAATTGAATTATTTAACAAACGCAGTTCAAAGTGATTCAAGGGCATTTTACTTATTTTACTACCGATTTACTGTTTACACTGGGAATCGCTGTTTGCCCGTGATTGACAGAAATAAATTCTAATGAATAAATACCCAAAAAATTGCTCTGAAGGGCTTCATAATGTTTCAAACATCCGCTCCTTTTCAATTGTTAAACTACAGTAATCAATTGTAATGCAGAAAACAATAAGCTGGATTAGCGCTAAATAACATTTGGAGCAACATAAAACAAAAATCTGCGCGGTATGGCTTTTAAATATGAAATAGAAAGTATTAAAACTTTGAATATTTCATAAGCACTCCAGAGCTCGCGAAGGGAAACACTAAATTAATTCCAAATTTTAATTAACAATTCAAACCCTAAAAAGTATTAAGTGCAAGCAGAGCCAAATATGTACATCTGTAAATAAAATACTCGCATATTTCTGTAAAGAGCAAGTCGCTAGCAGGAACCATAATCATTCGCACCAGCTGGTTGGTTAGCCAAGTTGGCTGAATGAATTGACAAGCCAAGCCCGCTGTAAACCCAAGCATATTGAGGTTGTACGTGCCAAAGTGGTTGGCAGAGAGACCACGCCGAGAGCTATGGTGAGCGGTGAATAGTACAAGCAGAGGTCGTTGGGCAGGGAGAGTAAGTTTGGCAATCATTTTGTATTGTGTGGAGCACAAGTACCCATACAAATACACAGATACACAAATACACCAAGTGCAAATACACTACACACATATACTTATACAAAATAAGTGAGTGTATGGAGAACAAAAATGAGTAACCGCACGTATGTAATTATACGGTATTCCATGCTGGGCACCAGCGGGTGTGAGAAAATGTGTACGATCGAGTATGCGTACATGAGTAGCAAGCGCATACTCATGCATACAAGCGCATATATAGTTTTGAGGTTTTGTGAATTGCTTAAAGGCATTTGGTCGTAATGCTGTTGAATTTCGTTTTAATGAAGATAGACGGAAGAGGGTTGGGTTTTTGAATAATAATGAATGATGGACTTGCGTGGCGTATGTGAAACCATTGAGCATATTTTAAGGGTTTTTCAATTCAGAGATTTAGTTTGTGAAAAATAACAAATTTTTTGTTATAAAATTTATGTTATGTGAAATCGAAGGTCAGTTTTAGAGCTGCTTGGTATTTTATATGGGCCCGAAAGTGGCTGAGATGCGATTGAGACCAGTAAATTGAAGTGAAGACGAGTGAAATGTAGGCGTGAGTAGAGTGACGCGAAAAAGTAAACTACATAGCACAATTTTCTACTATGATTTTGAGGCTAATAAGGAGTTTGGGTTGTATTGCTCGTTATTTGCAAACAAAAACTATTTTGATCAGTCCATTAAGCATTTATTTAATATATTGGTTGTTATGACTTTGATGTTATAAAAATGAGGGATAACCTTTATGTTTAACAAAAACTGGTTGTTATGGCTTTGATATAATAATAACTAAGGATAACCAGTTTGTTTAATAAAAACTGGTTGTTGATGTTATAGAAACTAAGGATAACCTTTTTTTAGCAAAAAGTGGTTATTATGATTTTTATATTAGAAAAACTTAGTATAACTTTTCTTCAGCAAAAATGAGTTGATTGCCGTGTGTTTTTTTCCTGAACTAACTAAAACTTCCTTCGCTTGTAAAATTTCACTATAGCCACTCTGTGTTTATTCACAAAATGTTTGAGGTATTTATTTATTGAACCAAAAAATGCGGCCATTGTGCGACGTGGTCGAATATTAGAATTTTTTAAAATCACTAAAGTGACTTTAATATTTGCACTTGAAAAAATTCTCAACATTTCTTCATAAAGTACATATGCATGTATGCAGTTGGTATATTGCAGGCTATACGGTATTTCTCACACATTCCAAATGAAGTTAGTTGCCTACGCTTCTTGAAAATATTTCTCAACCCATAATTTTTCACTTTTCGTGTGATTTAAATAACCTAATCCGCGCTCTCCATAAAGCCTGTTACCGCTTGTTTGACTGTTCGTAGTTTAATCGTCTTCGAGAATAACTCAGCAAAACTCAACTGTATGCAGCATCGTTGACATACCTTTTTAGTCGCTGTTTGTGAGTTGTGGCAAATTGATTCGTTCCTTCAGTTACTGTTGGTGTGCCAAGATCACGATCTTCATTTATCACTTTTCGTTTGACACGCATAACTTAATAGTACTTCATTTAACTACCATAAAGTTATCATTTTTTGCATTCAAAGGTGTATGGCAATGCCATGTAAAAATATTTCCTTAAAGCCATCTTTGTTTTTGTTTATGGAGATACATTTCATTTGATAATTTTTTGTTAAATTTTGCGACTAATTTCTATTTCAGCAAAAAAAAAAAATAGGTGGCAACCACATCCAAAAATTTGTTTAAAGTATCTTTAATAATTTGTTTATGATACTTAAAATAATAATACTTCATTTAACAGTGTAATTAATTCCCATTTTCGAATTGATTTGTATGTGGCAACACCATACAAATATTTTTTGAAAGCTTTCATTTCGTTTTTTTGAAGTTTTGCTTCATTTGATGCTTTTTTATTAAATTTTGCAATTTATTTCTATTTCATCAAAAAAAAAAAAATTAGGTGGCAACCGTAGCCAACATTTTTTTTAAAGCATTCTTAATCCTCTTTTTTTTATGATACGTAAAATGATAATACTTTATGTAGTATATCGTGTATTTAATTACTACTTTCGAACTGATTTGTAAGTGGCAACACTGCACAAATATTCTGTTAAAGCATTCTATTCGTTTTTTTGGAGACACATTTGATGATAAAGTTATAGGTTTTATTAAATTTTGCAATCCATTTCTATGTAAGCAAAAAAATTAGGTGGCAACTATAGCCAAACATTTTTTTAAAGCATTCTTAATACTTGTTTTTTGTGATACGTTAAATAATAATACTTCATTTAACTGCGTAATTAACTACCATTTTCGAATTCATTTGTAAGTGGCAACACAAATATTTTTTTAAATCCTTCTTTTTGTTTTTGTTTTATTTGAGATATATTTTATTTGATGATAAAGGTATAGGTTTCATTAAATTTTGCAAATAATTTCTATTTCTATTTGAGCGAAAAAGTTAGGTGGCAACCGCATCCAAAACTTTTTGTAAGTCGTTCGTAATACAGTTTCTTTTTTGATGTAAGTAAGAATACAATTTTTTTGTGATACCCATAATAATAGTACGTCATTTAACTGTGTAGTTAAGCATCATTTTCGAATTAATTTGTAAGTGGCAACACTGCACAAAAATATTTTTAAATTAAGCTTTATTCCTTTTTATGTTACATTTCATTTTGTTACCTATACTCTAATATGTAATGCAATTTTGTAAGTAATTTCTATTTTTCTGTAAAAAATCAGGTGGCAACCCTATTAAAAGATCTATTTGGATAAAAGCTCTCTTTTAGTGCTTGCTATTCTGTAAAATTGAATTCAGATTTTCAATACGTTTCAATTTTGCCTTTAAAATTAGGTGGCAACGTCCTTAAAAAATATTTTTGTATAAAAGCTATATTATACACCTTGCATTTGATCTTCATATTTCAACGCCTAATGCATGCTGCAATTAACGTTCATTTTTCATATTACTACTTTTCTATCTATATTACTACTTTTCTATCAGGTGGCAACGCCATTGAAGGGTCTTTTTGGATAAAAGCTGCTTTATTGTACACTTTGCCATTCTCTAACATTGAATCCAGTTTTACATTACGTTTCTCTTGTTCCTTTAAAAATTAGATGGCAACGCTTTTAAGCTCTAAGCTTTCTTCCATATCCTCATATGTAATTAAATTTTTAAAAATTTTTTTTTTTTTCATTGAAAAATAGGAAGCAAGGCTATTGAAAGATCTTTTTGGTTGAAAGCTGTGTTTTAGTACACCTTGCCATTCTCTAACAATGAAAACAGTTTTTTATGTTTTCCCCTTAAAACTTAGGTGGAAACGCCCCTAACAAATGTTTTAAATGTTTTTGAATAAAAACAATTTTATACACCTTGAATTTGATCTTCATATTTCAACATTTAATGCACGTTGCAATTTATTTTTATTTTTTCTCAAAAAATTAGGTGGCAACGCTCCTCAAAAATATGTATCGCTCCAGTTTTTCCAAATACCTTTCTTCCGATATCTATATTTCAATAATTAAATGAATTGTACCATAAATTTTTTTTAATTAGGTGGCAACGCCGCTCAAAAAAGGTTATAATTTTTGTGTTTTCCAAACATATTTCTTCTTATACCTTTATTTCAATAATTAAATAAATTGTGCAATAATTTTTTTTAATTAGGTGGCAACACCGCTCAAAAATACTTCTGAAAAATGTCTGTTTTTCTTCTAATACCTTTATATTATTGTATTTTAATAATTAAATTAATAGTGTCATAAATTTTTGTTTATGCCAAGTAAAAATTAGGTGGCAACGCTCCTCAAAAATATGTATGTATCATTCCAGTGTTTCCATATACCGTTCTTCTATATCTATATTTCAATATTTAAAACAATTGTGCCATACATTTTTTTTAATTAAGTGGCAACACCGCTAAAAATGTTTATCATTTCTGTTTTTTTTCAAACATTTTTCTTCTATTACCTTTATTTCAATAATTAAATCAATTGTGCTATAATTTTTTTTAATTATGTGGCAACGTCGCTCAAAAATACTTATCATTTCTGTTTTTTTCAAACATTTTTCTTCTAATACCTTTATTCCAACAATTAAGTTAATTGTGTCATAAATTCTCGTTTATGTCAAGTAAAAATTGGGTGGCAACGCTATCAAAGAAATCTGTTTTGGATTAAAACTTTTCTAAATAATTTTGATTTATTTCCATGTTATAATATTTGCTTTAGTATTTTGATAAATTATTATTTTTGAAATAAAAATAAGTGGCAACATTCCCAATAACAGTCTTAAGTGTTATTCGTTATGAGTTATACCATCTAACTATAACAAACATTAGTACGAATGTACGTATGTAAGTATGGCTTATTTTAGTCCAGAAACACCTAATACTGGCCCCAAGGTAAAAAATTGGAGACCGAAGGACACAGACAATTTTCGGTGTAATTTCTATATAGATTTTTAAACGTTCACACTCTACATTTTTGAGACACTTTCTAGATATACTAGGGATAAAAAGATGTGCTTGGATATTTACAGTGCCTGAGGCTTGTATTACATTGACCCTAACTTAAATGTAGAATGACATCAAGCGATGCCCAAAATGTGCTCTAAATTAGGACAAACGGCAGCTTGAGTTAGTTGAGATTACAGTGAAGTGATTTTATTCCACAAGAGGCATATTTAGAGAGCCAAATGAGCCGAAAAATTTAAATTTTATTATAATGTGGAATTACATTTGCCTCATATTTCTATTATTGTATGAGCTTGAAATGGTTTGCTTCTCTGACAATGCATTCAAACACAGAAATCGCAACAGATGCAATTATGAATGAAATCACGAAAACTGAACTTCGTTTTTTAATTATTGCCAAGAGTGTACTAATAATTTATACCATCATGAATTATTGTTTTTATACCCCTTACAGATTATTTCCTTTGCATAAATAATGACTAAATACTAAATCAAAACTACCCCGCCATAAAAAGCTGTCTACGCCTTTATAATAAACCGGATGTCCTTTAAATAAATTTATTGTCACTGTTATTTGCTGTATTGTTGCCTTGAGAGCGAATCATTTCCTTGAAAAGCCATAACTTGACAGCAGCTTTACGCAGGCACTCCTACATTAAACGAATATTTGGCTGGCTATGACAGCTCGGCGCCTTAGTTGTGTAAATTCAAATATAAATAGCAACAGCAAACGCAATATCAGCAACAACGTCAAAGCCACTGACTGGGGGTAATAACAATGCCATGCTAAATGACATACACACCCACTTATAAATACATATAACCGAAGTAAAGTGGTAACATTGAAACATAAGAAATCCTGACATTCAGCTGATACTTAAGTCCTTTTGCGAAAGTTTTTAAAGGTTGAAGACTCAAAACAAAAGCTGCTGCAGTCGTGTGGAAATTTCCATAAACATGAGTAGATGCGATGTGTGGGTGTAGGGTGTCTAAGACGTCTGCAGCATGAGAATTTATATAATTACCTTTATATTTCGCTGATATAAGCAGGGAAGGGCTAGTTTATGGCCGCAGTGATGCATGTCTTTCAACTTCAGTTTTGCTAACGCAACCACTCCTGATAGCGATTCTATGCGCGTACTTTTTATTGCCACCACAGTCACGTGGACTTCAGATGCTTAAGAATATCTGCTGTTGACTGCTATTTGCGGTAATTTCAACGTCGTGAACATTCGACGCTGCGGTTACGATTATGTGCGTATCGTGGATTGCGGAAGTGCCGCTATTCGCTTGACAGCTGTCAACTGCATGAAATTAGCTGGATTTAAAGTCGGCAACATTTATTAAAGCGTTTTGTTTGATTACTTGTTGGGGCGATGGAAAATCTATGGGGTTATTTAGACGCCAATAAACTGATCCTAATTTTATTTGGCTATGGGAAACCAATGGTTCTATTTGAGTTAGAATACTTTTTTTGAATTTTATGAAGCCGAAAGTTTCAATATGTTAGTTTAGGTTAACTCGCCTGGTATTAAGCTACGCATAAACCTTTGGGTTCCCTAGCGATACCAGATGAAGACTGACCTTAATTAAGATTTAAAGTAGACATCAGGTAGGATCTCAACGCTTTAGGCAAACCTAACCACCGCAGGAGGATATATTTGGATAAGGTTTCAATAGCTCTTTTCAAATAACGTAAAATAATACAAGTTATCATTGCTTTTTTGAATCCCTAGCTCGCCATAGGGCACCATCAACACCTACCCGCCATCTCGTCCGATTACTGGATAACGCCTTCCCCTGCTCCCTGCTTAACCCGAGTTGAGCCGTCTCGTGATCTAGTTCTTTTCCAAGTTTCCCTTAGCTTGCCAGGTATAATGGTAACCATATTTTTAGTTAAAAACGTTGCCCCCTTCCGACTCCAATTGGCTTTTTATGCAACAGAGGTATTGTGAAGGCGCTGGGGAGATACACTAAAGAAATGCTCAGTTGTCTGCTGCGATGATGGCATTTGAGATATCCAGTTTTTCAGCTGTACATATCCATATAAACACACATTCATGTGTTGATTAAAGATTCTAGTGTCTATTTTACTATAATCTTCATTAATTGGAAAGATGTTGAGAAACCGCAGAGTAAGGCACTTTATAACTGCACTAAAATAGTTACTGTAATTCACAATTTCACGAAATTTTCTCACTAAGCTGCTGACACGATCTGGTAATTTTGTAATGGCTAATGACTCACTAACTCGCCAAATGGCCATCTATTCGACATTTTATGAGATGCATTACGTTAGCATGCGTTGACATTTTATGCGATCTACGTGTATTTGGTGTTCTCTTTTATGACGTCATAATGCAATCGTAGAGGAAATTTTTGTTATTGGCGCTGTTAAATACATACATACATACATACATATATACATATGCAGTCAATTTGACGTTGCAATTTTATGAAATTTCGATTCACTTTAATGTCGCTCATACGACATGGAGCACCAACATCGGAATTTCATAGCCGCTTTCTGTACAAGAGATATGTATCATAAATTTAGTGGCTCAAGATTATGTGTCATTGCATTTTGATAGTGAAATGATTTTGCCAAAAGTATAATATGATATTAATTTCCGTGAGTTCTTCCTTTCCTGACAAGCCCACAAAGCTGCTGAGTGCGATATTGACAAACCATAATCCACTTCAAGCTCATCTTCAATACTTTTAACAACTTTTAAAATTTAAGTATGAATACATGCTTGTCAGCTGCTGACACATTCCAATATTATGAGCTACCACAAGTGAAATGTGGCGCTCGAAGGTGAGAAGTAGACGCTGAAGCTTTAAAAGTAAGCAAAATTTCATGTGTGCGTTTTTGTTAGGCACACAAATATTCCTCATATCCTTAGCTGTAACATGAACTTCAATGGAATGGTTGAAATGTTTGCAAAAGAATGGCAGTGGCATACGTAAACGCATACATGTCGATACACTTTGTATGTTGACAGCATAATAAAGATGAAAGAAAAACTGAGAGTCATGTGCCGCATATGTTAACTTGTATTTTTAGAAAATATGTCTTCACAAGAATTACGATGCCTCACGTGCTTACTTGTACTTTTTGAAAAGTACGCCTGAATTACGATGCATTTGATATTCAACTTTTCAGGGAATTTTATGCAAAAAAATAAAAAAAAAAAAGTTTGAAAGGTTTCTATAGAAAAAGTTCTCGGAGATTCCAAATTTATGGTTTATATTTAAATTCTGGTTTATATTCAATTCATTCATTCAAAAACAGCTTCCATGATAAGCACGCACATCGCTTGTAGTTTCTATGAATTATTTTTGTTTGCCACAATCGTCTCGAGATGCTTTCTGCAGTGTGGCAGCATGAAACAAAACTTAACAAGTGCAATCTCAGCTGCAAGTCGAGGAATAAAATGTAAAAATCTGGGAAGAGAGAACAAAAAACGAGTGCGTTAAGCAAAATTAAACCTTTTATTGTCATCAAACAAGCCACGGACTAAGTTAAATTTGCAAGTTGCAAGTCGGACAGATCAATGCAATCAATGCCCTTGAATAAGGGCAAGATCACTTAGAAGAGTTTACAGAACAAATCAAAAAAATTTCATTTGGCAAAAAACAAAAACACATCTTCTACAGAAGCCGGAAAAACGTACTATGGTCGCACTATGTAGACTCTATAAATATGGTTTCTGGCACGAAGGCGGAACTTCGGTACACAGAGAAATCTGTAAGTTGCTATTTGAGCAGTATCCACTGTTTTTGGAACCTAAGGACGACCTGATACCCACAGTTTCATTTGGAAGGAAATTTGATGTCAGATTTCCATTGCATGAGCAATGGAGCAATCCAGAATGCATGCAGGGAGGTTTGACGGATATTTTCTTTACCGATGGGTCCAAGAATGAAATAGAGTCTGGAGCCAGATGGTACTTAATCAATAGTAATAAGTATCACTATGCTATGGGGGATGTGGCAACTGTTTTCCAAACGGAAATTTTTGCCATTCTGAAAGTAGCCGAATGGATAATCGAGAGGAGATGGAGCGGGAAGAAGATTGGAGTTCTCAGTGACAGTCAGGCTGCACTGCAGACTCTGGAGAACACGAAGCAAAACTCGCAGATTGTTCAGGAATGTAAGAAGAGGCTTAATTCTGTCGCAAGACAAAACAGGCTTGTACTGATATGGGTTCCGGGACACTCCGGTGTTCAAGGAAACGAAATTGCCGACGAATTGGCCAACCGTGGATCAGCGGTTGCCCCACAAGGGCCAGAACCAACGATCGGTATCAGTTCCGCAGGAATCATGAATTGGATCAGCGATTATGTATGCAATTTACATAAAGAGCGATGGTCCAGTTTATAGCACCGCAGAACTGCAAAATGTTTTGTGACAAGTCCGAACAGAAAACTGTCAAACTTTCTACTAAAACATAGAAGGAAAGACGTTCGGTTGATGGTCGGTATTAGTACAGGATACAACCCATGGGGTCAGCATATGACCACCATTGGAACCATTGAGGACCCAATGTGCCTGTGATGCTTGGAGGAGGCGGATAGCACTGAGCATTTTCTCTGTCAGTGTCTTGTCCTTGCTAGAGCACGGCTATGAGTTTTGGGCGCCGATGTCGTGAGTATGAGTAATATTCGTTCTCTAAAACTGGAGGATATTTACAGATTTGTCAAAGAATCTGGAAAATTTTCACAGGACTAACTATCTCTATCTCTGTCTCTATTCTTTCCTATCTCTTTCTCTGATACTTTTCTCCTTCCCTCCTTGACTATCTACCCCCTTTCCAAAGCTTTAAATACAATGGACTGTTAGCCTGAGTGTTTTAGGAGCCACCAAATCTCCTGGTGCTTCTTGGCTCGACCTTTTCAAATTTCAATTTCAATGGCCAGATTAATCAAAATAAATATGTTTGGATCTGATGAACAACAATTTGTTCGAAGATCCCCAGGTACAGCATTTGATCCCAGATACACAAACAAAAAAGTTAAGCACGGTGGCAAATCAAGAATGGTGCGGGGTGCTCCTCGAAGGAAGGAAATTGAAACTAAAATTTGGAAAAGGCGAACCAAGAAGGACCGAGAGCATGGGAACCCCTCCCGGCTAAAAATCCTATTGTATTCAAAGCTCTGGAAAGTGAAAGGGTAAATTGTCAAGGAGGGTGCGTGATCACCATTCGGAATTCACTGAGAGGTCGTTGGTTCGAATCTCGGTGAAAGCAAAATTAATGAAAACACGGTCGCCCCTCGGCAGGCAATGGCAAACCTCCGAGTGTATTTCTGCCATGAAAAAGCTCCTCATAAAAATATCTGGCGTTCGGAGTCGGCTTGAAACTGTAGGTCCCTCCATTTGTGGAACAACATCAAGACGCACACCACAAATAGGAGGAGGAGCTCGGCCAAATACCTAACAGAAGTGTACGCGCCAATTATTTATTTTTTCAAATTGTCAAGGAGGAAAGGAGAGAAGTGGCAGAGAGAAGGAGATAGTATAGAATAGAGACAGAGATAGCTAGATGTTTGAGAATTTTCCATATTCTTTGGCAAATCTGAAAATATTCTCTAGCTTGAGAGAACGAAATTTCTTGTTCTCATGACATTGGAACCCAGAATTAAGTTTTTTGTTTTACGAGTAGTCACACATTTTTTTAAATTTTTTCGTTCATATGAAATTCGACTCTCCTTTAGTTGAGTCCGCAATTCGCCCATAAGTTATTTCTTTGATGTATCATACTTCTTTTAGTTTTCAGAATTTTAAGTGTATGACACTTAAGTAACGAGAATGACTTACCTGGCAACCCTGTATAGCAAAAGTAATGTGAAGTTGTTGATTTACAAAATCTGCAAAATTTTTTTCGCCGATCCGATTGCGTCTCCACTATCGGCTGCCTTTTCTCTGATATTTGAGCGATGATCTTCGGGTGCAAGTTTACATCTACATCGTTTTAAGTCAAGCGGAGTTCCAAATAGTGCTCTGGAATAAATCTGTGGATAGTTATCAAAAGATTCATATGCTTAATGAGAAGTGAAAAATGAAAATTAAGCTAATGTTTATTGAGTCTCAGAGGTTTGAGGGCTCTGAATTATTTCCGACTACGTGCAAAATTTTACAAAAGGATCTTAGCTTAAAAAATACAGCTCGTCTAAGAACTTAAGCCAAATTACCATCATTTGCGTCACATTTTTGTTGGTTGAACTCATTTCTATTTATCATTCAGATTTATTGGAAAAAATAGTAAAAAATTAGACTGAAAAAAATAAATCTAAAAAATAAAAAAAAGAATGAATTCACTCCAACAATATTTTTTTTTGTATATTATCATTTAAATTGTCAAGCTCTAGAAAAACTACCCTATATGGTATAAATGGCGGAAAAATCCTTTGTTGGGTGTTTGGCCAATTTGTGATGTGCGTGTTGGTTTTACTCCACAAAAAGAGACTTTATACACGACCTTAGAAAATTAGAGATAATCCACTGAATGAAGCTTTACAATGAAATAAATGGGCTACTTTTTCTGTTTAATAAAGTGAAACTCTGCGTGAAATATTGTAATAATAACTTAATATCATTAAAAAGGAACCCCTCTCAATATATTCGAATATTCCATATTTACCCTTCCCTTTCATGCTAAAAGGGGGCTTGGACTCATAACAGCAGCTAGAACATCATGCACATATTGGCGCGTCATCGAGCCACCAGACAAATGTAAAGAGGCAAAAGGGGTGACTCGCTGCTGTGTGACGTCTTGAACCTGATGCTGGAAAAGATCATGCGAGTCGCAGAACTTAAGAAGGCCCAGTAGTCTAGAAATTTCAAAAAATCGATTTTTTGTTTTTTCGATATTTCGAAAGTATAACATCTTAAGAATATACAACCAAATTTTCAAGCAGAAATTCCCAATATTATAGCTTCTACAGCCCATTAACTAGGTAGAGAGCGGTCGCGCACTCCTGTAGCTCAAACTTTAAAATCATTTATACATAAACGACTTTTTTCGGTGTTATTCTTCACAACATCAAAGGCTATCGACCGTACTAGAAACATATTACTATTTCAATTAATTGGTTTTTTTTATTAAAAACTGAAAAAAAAATCGATTGTGAGAGTGTCAAATTCAAAACCGAGCCATTTGGCAATCTTTTTTTTATCCTAGTCGGGACATAGCTACAGTCATACTGATTAATATTTCTTTTTGGTTTTTGTATTTCAGATAAATAGAATAGCCAAAGTGGTTAAGACCGTCCAGGTCCAATTTTTCGGGAGGGTCAACTTCAGCGCCATTTTTAAAATTATTAAAATTAAAAACAAAAAAAAATTTCTCATTTGTATGCGAAAGATCTTAAATTAAATATAGTTTTTCATTTTCTTTATTGTAAAAAAACTGCCTGATAATACCATACATTTTTGAGCTCTAGACCACTGGGCCCCTTAATGACTCGTGTAAAATTTTTTATAAGAGGGTACAACTGTTAGCGTGGACCAATGAAATTGACATCATCGGCCTTAACAACCGCGCTGTTTGTTAGCCCATTGGAAAATGGATAAAGGAGCAAAGCGAATGGGGCTGGTGGTGAACGAGTACAAAACGAAATACCTCCTGTCATCAAATAAACAGTCTGCATTCCCGTATATCGACATCCACGTCACTGTCGATAGTTATGATTTCGAGGTTATAAAAGACTTCGTTTATTTAGGAAACTGCATTAACACTGATGACAATGTCAGCCTTGAAATCCAACGTAGAATCTCTCTTGCCAACAAGTGCTACTTTGGACTAAGTAGGCAACTGAGCAGTAAAGTCCTCTCTCGACGAACAAAACTAACACTCTACAAGACTCTCATCATGCCCGTCCTAACGTACGGCGCAGAAGCTTGGACGATGACTACATTCGATGATGCGTCCCTTGGAATGTGTGATAGAAAGATTCTGAGTAAGATTTTCAGACCTTTGCACGTTGGCAAGGGCGAATATCGCAGGCGACAGAACGATGAGATGTATGAGCTTTACGACGACATAGACATAGCACAGCGAATAAAGATCCAGCAGCTTCGCTAGCTGAGTCATATTCCGAATGGATACAAACGCTCCTGCTTTGAAAGTATTCGACGCGGTACCAGCTGGTGGGAGCAGAGAAAGAGGAAGTCCTCATCTGCGTTGGAAGGATCAGAAAACGTAGGACTTGGGTTCACTTGGTGTTCCCAATTGGTGCCGATTAGTACGAGAAAAAGACGACTGGGGCGCTCTTTTAAACTCGGCCAAAATCGCTTAAGTAATTATCGCGACGATCAAGAAGAAAGAAGGGGTCAACCGCGTATCAAATTTTCATCAGGCTTATGACGGAACAGATTATTATTTGTGTGCGCTGTCGCAAATTTTGTGCTTAGAAACAACATAGTGAAAGACCAAAATGAAGAAAAAGTTTTTTTCTAATACGGGTTGCCCCTCGGCAGGCATCGAGTGTATCTCTATCGTGAAAAAGGTCTTCATAAAAAATATTTGCAGTTCGGAGTCGGCTTGAAACTGTAGGTCCCTCCATTTGTGGAACAACATCAAGACGCACGCCACAAATTTGGGGCTCCTCCCCTCGGCCAAACACCCAATAAGGGTGTACGCGACAATTATTTAAATATATATAACGGCCTTGGTAGTCTAGCGTAAGTGCACCAGCGTGCTGCCATCGCACATGGGTTCGAATTCCACGTGAAGTACGATCCCCGCTTTTTTCCAAACTTACCTACTTTCCTAGTTTCTACAAAAAATGCATTCCTCAACCCCAAAAACTTAATGCTCCCGCACAAAAACAAAGAAAAAGACACAGTTAAACCTTGCATCAGCAAGCAAAAGGAAGCGGGCGACCGCGGTAATAGCGCAGACACACGAAATTTAGCGAAGTCCTCAACCATCTGTGCGATCCTTCTGCCAAAAAAAATGTGAA
The DNA here is from genome assembly GCF_028408465.1 of Anastrepha ludens. Classification (NCBI taxonomy): domain Eukaryota; kingdom Metazoa; phylum Arthropoda; class Insecta; order Diptera; family Tephritidae; genus Anastrepha; species Anastrepha ludens. The sequence goes on from NC_071499.1 coordinate 18,465,443, forward strand.
ACACAGATAGCGCTCTAAGCGGTAAGAAGGCGTTGTTCTTAAGGAGCGACAGGTGGACATTCCCACTACTTAGGTCGGCTTATCACCTACCCTGTCAGAAATCAAAACAGATTAACGAAACCAACGCAAGACTGAGTCTTGTCGAGGCCCTATCCTCCCGAGAGGAGTGAACGAGGGGAAAAAACAAGTATTACCATTCCCTTTGTCAATCTTCTGGACAGTAGAAGAGCTGCACCTTTCATTCAGGGAATTTCCAGTGGGTTACCTTCCCCTCTGCGCCTGTGTACTCAATAAAAATGTTAGTCCACAAGTTGAAATAAACAGCCGACTTCACTAAATTTCAATTAGCGAAAGGTGATTCTCTCAGCCCCATGCAGAGTGCTGGGCACGACAATCTAACTTAAACTCAAAATCTTACATCATTTCAATTTGAAAAATAAATTTCCAATATGAAACCTTGCGCAGTATACTTCTAAATAAAGGCTTATATTTCCTACGGCAGTGAATGATTCAGAATACGCGCATACACATTTTTTCAAAGCTATCCCATCGAATAGAAATGTCAACTTTGAATCGTGATAAAGTCCTCTACAAACACAGGGTGGCGCAGAATGGCACAAAGTCTGCATAACTTTTTTTCACACGTAAAAGTTTTAATTGAATTCTGCGCTAGGATTTTCACAAGAAATATGCAAGTCAAATCAATGTCGAGTATGCTGAGCGACAAGCAGGCTGATAAATGCTGGCAGCTAAGTTCCTTTTGTTGGTGTGCAATGTCAATGATGACTGAATTCAATTTCCAATTTATTCAAATTCCTGGACAGAAACAAAGGAACACAACAACCACGACAACAACACTTCAAACAAGAATAGAGATTTCCAAAACAAAAGACGAAAAACAAAAACAACAAAAATAACAAAAAATACCCCAATAAGGCGGAGGCGGTAAAGTTTACTCGTCGATGGTCCGATGATTGGTATTAGAGCAGGCAGATCAAATCAATCATACGCCGTGGCTGACGCACAGCATCACACAGCTCATTGGGACTAATGTTTGTTTGTTTGTTTTTTTTTTTTTTTGAAATGAAAGGGATTTTATGGCAGCTTGTCTAAATGGCGGCGAGTAGCGGGCATTTCGCGTGATTTACGCGATTTACGTGATTTTGTTTTTTTTATTTATTTTACGTAGTTTTTCCTCTTTTGCAGGCGTTAAGCGCGCGTATTTTTATACCTCAACTAAATGTTTATTTATGAGGAATATAAACATTTCATTTTTTCTAGTTAAATATTTATGAACTGGCTTTGTTTCCGATTTGTCCTGTCAAATCAAATATTGACACGTTTTTATCACTCAAATCCCACGTTCTAAACGAAATTCCCATTGGCCATTTAATTTTGCGTAAAAACTGACAATTAAAGAGAATTCATGTGAATCAGAAAAATATTTTCGAGCTCAAAGGCAACGTGTGTGTGCATGCATTAGAAAATTTGAAAGCACTTGCAATGCATATTAAATATCTTTCTACGGAATTTTAACACAGATTTTGCAACTCGATTTTTTCGTTTTCCTCTTTGCACGCGCCATTTTGCCTAAATCCTCTAATCCGTTAAAACGCTTTTACTCGCATGATGTGTGAGCGCAGGAATAAATTTATTGGTCTACGTGCCTTGCTGCCAACTATTGTTTTTCGCTCTCAATGCCAGTTGACTTTTTCGCGCTCGGCAATGTAAATCTCATGACTTGGAGGATGGCTCTATGAATTTAAATGAGCTGCGCTAGTTTGGCGCTGAATTTAGTTTGGCGGAAAATTCTAAAGTTTTAATCAAAATTCAGCTTTCGAAGAACGCTGGAAGCGATGTTGCTACGACAACTACCATAAATCTGGCAACTACTACAAATTGTAATGAGTAGGTTGGAGAGGGATATTAGAGCACTTCAAGGGTCGATCAGGTGCCATCTGCATTCAGAGCGCTAAGCAATGAAACAAACTTTTGCAAGAGGTTGCCAGACTCAGCTCTGTTCGTACCAACCGTTGGGCACCCTAAGTGATTATTGTTGCGAGGCCTATGTGGCATCGCACATTGATGACACTGAACGCATAGTTTTGGCATCATAACCGAATTAGACGTTAGGCAGCTACGTTAATTGAGATCTTTATAACGGGTGATTTTTTAGCTATTATCTTTTTAAGCAGTTGGTTTAAACAGCTGACGCGCGTTTCGTGTTTTGTTTCACTGTCAAACATCTTCAGTTTGGTCTATAATTTAACCATGAATCGTCTTACAAACGAACAACGCTTGCAAATCATTTAATTTTATTATAAAAATGCGTGTTCTGTTAAGAAAGTTTAAAGTCGAAAAATTGTGTTCAGCGACGAAGCTCATTTTTCGATCATTGGGTACGTAAAAAAGCAGAATTGTCGATTTTGGAGTGAAGATCCGCCAGAAGAATTGCAAGAGCTACCAATGTATCCCAGTTTGGTGCGATTTATGGGCTGGAGGTATCATTGGACCGTACTTCTTCAAAGTTGCTGCGAATCGTAACCCAACTGTGAATGGTGAGCGCTACCGTGAAATGATATCCAACTTTTTGTTGCCCAAAATGCAAGAGCTTGACTTGTATGACATGTGGTTTCAGCAAGACGGTGCCACATGCCACACAGCACGCGTAACAATGGACTTGTTGAGAGGCGAGTTCGGGGAACATTTTATTTCACGTTCGGGACCAGTCAATTGGCCACCCAGATCGTGCCATATAACGCATTTACATTATTTTTTGTGGGGCTATGTTAAAGCTCATGTCTATTCAGACAAGCCTGCTTCAATAAACGCATTGGAAGACAACATTAAAGCATTTATATGTGAGATACCGGCCGAAACATTGGAAAGAGTATGCCAAAATTGGACTAAGCGGATGGACCATTTGAAGCGCAATCGCGGTCAACATTTGCATGAAATAATCTTCAAACATTAAATTATATAGACTGTACTATCGACTGAAATAAAAATTGCATGCATTTTTCTGAATTTTACGTGTGTTTTTTTGAAAAACTTTCCTATAGCTCTTAAAAAATCACCCGTTAGTTGAAAACCTATGCCATGTGCAGAAATAAATTTGGAAAAATTTAATAAAATAACAGGAAATTTGTGGTTTCTAGGCTGTATGGCTCTCAAAACCCATAGGCAGGTACAACAGAAAGCTAAGGGCATTTTCCTCCTTCTTAACATCGAGGTAGATATTTAACAATAATAACAAAATGTAGTTTGAACTGGTTCAAAATGCCATTTAGGAGCATAAAGGGTGATTCAAATGCTAGTATCTCTAAAAAATTGCAAAGAAAGTTAAAAAACTTCAACTCTTTTTGGCATAATACGGCTTTATAAGGCATAAGGGGTTAGGGGTAGTAAGAATTTTCAAAAAATTGTTTTTTTTATATTTTCTTAAAGTATAATGTCTTATAATTATTGTGTGACAAATTGAAGTGAATCCGATAAATACTTTTCGAGTTATTCAACAATTAACACAGGGCGGTCGGGCGCTCCGAAGCGTTCGAGAACAAAACTTTAAATGCGTTTTTCTCAAAACTAAGTTTTTTGAACTGGTGATCACTATAACTTAAAAACCGCTTGGTACATTTCAATAAATTTTATACTGCTTTGAAAAACATAAAAAATTAGTGTTTGCTCAAAGGATTTTTTTTCAAAAATTTTGAATATTTTTAAACAATTAATTGTCGGGTTTTTCTCGAAAATCTGAAAAATATTTCATGAGGTCGCTATATTGTTAATTTTGAAAAAAAGTTTCGATTAGGCACAAGATTATCTATTAATAAAACTAATTTCTCTTGTCCGATTGATTTTAGATGAATCTCCAAGGCACTTCTGGAGAAACGGGCTGAACACAAACAGCGATAACTTTTACAATTATTAATTGTTTTTTTTTTTTAATTTTGCTAAAGTCAAGACGAAACAAGATGTATTAATGCCATGTTTTTATTTTTGTAAAATAAAGGTACTATCTGCAAAAAAAAAAAAAAAATCATTGAAAATCATCATTTTTTTGGGCCTCTGACTACCCCTAACCCCATAAGGAATCATTCACATTTGGCTTTCTGGGCTGGTTTTGCAGTAGCACAAACTGTTACAAATGGGTTTCGTGGCTCGTGGTTCATCTATAATTGGCCTGTAGTGTGAGATAAGTTGGTGAGAAAATAAATGATAAAAAATAGTTACGCTTATTAATTATCTTTTTTTTTTCTAAAGAAACCATAGGTTATTATTGTTTGAACGTTTGAAAGAAGAGATTAAAATATGTCGACGGGCAAACATTTTATATAAAATTTACGAAAAAGCGCATTATGCCAATGAAAATGTAATGGTAATTGGGCGTTGGGTAATATTACAAAAAAAAAAATTTTTTTAAATAAAATTAAAAAAAAAAAAATAAATAAATATAGCCATCTAATTTTTTTGGTCATAGAATAAATTTAAGGGGTTACATACGTCCAGAATTTTCAGAACATCGATGTTTTTTTTCGATATTTCGAAAGTATTTTAAGAATATGCTGTGAAATTTTCATGCTTCTAGAGCCCATTAACTAGGTAGGGAGCGGTCCGTTTTTCTCGAAACTACTTTTTCTGGCACGGTCCGCATAATAACTCATACAGTTTTTAATATTTTTAAATATTCGAAAGTGTTTTCTCTAGAGATTTGATTTTTGATACTTTTATTAAAAAATGTTATAAATAACTAAAGTGTGACATTTATGACGCATACTTTTTTTTTAAAATGCCGTAAATTGCAAAATTCTTGAAATTCGAAAATCCCCCTTGGCAGACTATAACTACAACTTTATTTTACAAGAATTTTTTTACTTTTTACAGATCCATCAGCATTTCAACGAGAAATGATGTAGACCGTGGAGCAACTTTTTTTCATTGTACTTTGGGTCACGTTATTTTTTATATACTAATTTTTGTAAAGAAAAATTAAAATAAATTTGTTTATAAAGTTTAAGTACTAATAACAAATGTATAACAGTTTTTCCTTTACCGCATTTTTGGCGCTGCTGGACATATGTAACCCCTTAACGGATAGCATTAAGAGCAAGTTTTTTTGTTATGGATCATCCTAATATCATCATGTAATATCAAGGTGTCACAAAATTAAACAACCAATTTATTTTTGAATAAATTTTTACTAAAAAAAATGATTTTGAGAGATGGAAGTCTTTATATTGACCTTTGGGCTTTGCTCCATGATAACACACCGTCTCCGTCACAGCCTTATGGCTCATATTTTGAACACGTTTTTGACCAAAAACTCGACAAATGTTCACCGAATTTAGCCACCTATGACTTTTTCCTTTTCCCAAAACTTAAATTGCCACTCCGCGCACGCCGCTTTGACTCGATAGAGGCCGTTAAGTGGAGCTGAAAAAGATCTCTTCAAACGCATTTAAAAGGTGCTTTGATGACTGGACTAATCGTTGGCGTGCGAGTATTGCTTCGAATGGAGCCTATTTTGAAGGTGACAAAATAAATTTTGATGATTAAACAATTATTTTGCGTTTTATTGAACAATTTCCTGTACTTTTTTGACAGAATGTACAAATAATATAAATATTTATGAACTCTTTTCATACTTTTTTCATAAGCGGATAAATTTGTCAGTCCCTCAGGAGTCCGCTTAAGAGAGAGTGCACTATATGAAGGGATACACATATATATATATATTTGTTGGTGTATTTAAATTATCACTGAATTGCGGCAGCAACCTACAACTTTAATATTACATCAAAATTTATATATCCTACATTTGGATGTATTAACATACATACATACGTATGTGCATGAAGCGAAACAGTTAAATTAAAATTGATATCAAGTCGCCTGTGATGGCCATAAAATTAGCATTTCATCCACCTACGCAGTCAGCATTTTCAGGACAAATAAATAAACACAACATCTATATATGTGAATGTTTATGCGTACCTATATTTACATGAGCTATATATAATATTTATAAATAGGAGTGCATACCTATATTTATTTTTAGGTATATATTAGGTGCGTTTCATAATCACAAGACACCTTTGGTACACAATTTTTGAACTACCAAAACCTCGCGTTTACTTTCCGGAGTAGATTTTATTTGGCATCTTAAGACTTCGGTCAATTGTTTCTATTGAGAAAGCTCACTCTATTTTGTAGAACGGATATCTTTTTCCAAGAAGCTGCACTTTTGCTAGTCCTTTCGGCGTTCCATTGTGATATAACACTAGCAGAAAATAAGCTTCTGAAGGGATGGAAGGTGCTGATTGTTGTTTTGGATGAGTTTAATTATAATTTTATTCAATTTAACCTAAAATGGCGAGAGGTTCAATATTATTACAAGAGGAAAAGTTTTGGCCTACAAGGGTTCAGACTTGTCAATCAAATTGATTGACAGGCACAAGTCGTTGTGTTATCCGGATTTTTTTACGGAATCCTGAGAATTACAACATTTTGAAGCCCGTTGGAAGAAAATTATCACTATCAAGTCGAGAACAGCGAGCAATCAAAAGAAAAGCTTCTAACTCGGCTAGGTCTTGCGCCAACTTGGCCGCTGTTGATCAAAATAAGGTTTCAGAGACAAAAGTTTGGCGCACATTACATAAGTGCAATCAATTAAAATTATCAAAAATAAGAAAGGAAAATTTACAGAAAAACACCTAGACACCAGCTGGAGCTCAGCAAGATATTTGGAATATTTTTAATGTTGCCCAATTTCTTGTTATTTCTTAAAAAGGTTATATTTTCCGATGAAAAAAAAATTGAACCTTGATAGACCCAATGGTTTTTTAAATTATTGGAGAGATTTGCGCAAGAGACTCCTCTTATTTTCCAAGCGCAACTTCGGTGGAGGTTCTTTTATAGTTTGGGGTGCATTTACATCGAAAGCAACTCTTGATATACAGTTTACATCATCGCAAATGAATAGTGGGGACTACAAAACGTTTTGAAAAATAGTCTCCTTCTTTTTATTCAGGATAATCGGGAAGTGTCCTTAATTTTTCAGCTAGACAACGCCCGAATCCACGTAAGCAGGGAAACAAGGCAGTATTTGACCGATTTGTCCATAGAAACTATGGACTGGCCGGCGTATTCTCCGGATCTAAACTGAATAGAAAACATTTGGGGAATATTAGTCACAAGAGTTTACGCCAACAATCGCCAATTTGACAACACCAACGAGCTTAAAGCGGCAATTAAGGTAGAATGGGCTTCTCTAGCTGTAAATTTACTTAAGGGGGCAGATACCTGTAAACGGCTATATCCCTGATTTTCAAAATTGGCATACAGTTTATTTATACATTAAAATCATACAAATTTTTTTTTTTATTTTAATCATTTGAAATGGCGGATGTGCACTCAATTCTGCCAGGAAGGTCGCAGCAGGGCTTCTCAATCGGTGGGCATTGTAGCATCGGCGTCAGTGACCTGAACACAAAAAACCAACATTTTTTTTGTTTATTAATGTCATAATTTCTATATGAATTAAACAAAAATGGAAAAAAATTCGCGGAATAAAATGTTTAAAAAAATGAATTTGGGGCGAATTTTCCTATCTTTTTGGTTCAAAAAAATTATTTTTTCGAAAAATTTTCGAAAACTTGTAAATTTATATAGTAATATCATAAAAAAGATGTGTGCAAAATTTCAGGGAGATCGGCCAATAGCTTTTGGAGTTGTCGTGTACGCCAATTCGAAAAATATAGTTTTGAGCAAAACGCGTCTAAAGTTTGAATACAACGTAACTATACCTCTCCCAGCGCTCGAACGCAAAGAATAGAGTCGTCACGGTTGACGATCTATAATGTAAGAAATACTTAAATTTACGTTCTAAAATTTTTTTGACATATTCTTAAAGAATTATATTAACATTTTATGAAAAAAAAATTTTTTTTTGTTTCGAAATTTTACAGGTATCTGCCCCCTTAAGGCAGAAAGGGCTTCTCTAGATGTAAATTTACTTAAGAAGTTAGCAGAATCAATGAAAAAAAGGTTATTTTGTGTCGCTAAAGCAAATGGTGCTTCCATAAAACTAAAATACTCGAGACGGTAGAAAAAAAATCGAGAAAAGTATACTTTTGTTAAACGATCTCTTTAATTAAACACTGACTTATCATTTTGAAACGCCTGGAAAAACGTTTTTGCTAAAAATTTTCTTTATGTATTCAAAAAGATTTTGTATTCTGTAATGAAACAGATAACTTTTGTTATTTTAATCGATGTTTAAAAATTTTTTTTTCCACTGAAATCTATAAATTAAAATACTTTGAAAAATTTGGGGTGTCTTATAATTATGAAACGCACCTTATTTTCATTTATATGCAAACACATATTATATATATAAGGATACACATACATACATGAATAATCACACCCATATAAACATATATGTATATTATATACAAGTAGGCCAAGTTGGCGCTCAATGTAAAATTACGAGTTGTCCCCCTAAAAGCAGGCAATAAAAATTATGACAAAAGTAAAAGAATTTCTTTGGTTAGCCAAAGGACGCGCGAACATCCACATGAACAGCAGGCATACTGTGAAGTCTGGTGCAAAACATAAGCGAGAGGGAGCCGAGCTGAGCTGTAAAAAATAAAAATAAACAAAGTAAAGCGAAATTCCGCATACGTTTACACAAAATTCCTATTCCAAAAGTTCTATTGTTGCTGATTTTTTGGGCTTTAATTCTTTGTTATTTTCGGTTACACTTCCTTTCATATTGGGCACAGCCATATTGTGAATGGCTGTTGACAGATTTAATTAAAAGATCGCACACTGTTTTAAGGCAATAATTTCACATTCTCCAGAACAAAGTGAGCACTTTATTCGCAATTTCGCCTTTGCCAGCAAAAGAGGGGAAGTGTAGAAGGTGCACGACACATATTTTTTGTAGTTTTTTGTGTGAGTTTGTGCCGTTTTGGAAAATGTAGAGAATAATTGAGTATCCGTTTCCCTACTAAGGTGACGCCCGAAATGAAAAGTTAGTGAATTTAAAGGCAAACAAGTTTTAATTACTGATAACGAGTGTTGGCAACTAGCCGGTGTGGACGGCAACGAAGTGAAAGCTGGTATGTTCTCAATTGAGACAATAGTAGAAGTATACAGTGAGCGAAATTTGTTTAGCCATTTAGATTATGGGCTTAGAAAAAATATCAAAAGAACGGATTGGCTTCATATTGCATGAGCATTTGTCTATGAGGCAACTCGGTTCAAAATGGTTGAACTCTCGTTTGCTCACTGCTAACAAAAAACAAGAACGTATGGCTGATGGTATAAAATGGCAAAACGGCATGAATTGAATTGCTTCCACATTCACCTTATTCGCCAGATTTGGCTCTCAGCGACTGCGGGTGGCTGTTCGCAGACCCAAAAAAAAAAAAATTCGTGGCGATAAGAAATTTCGCTCGAATGAAGAGGTTATCGCTGAAACTGAGACCTATTAAGAGGCAAAAGTTAAATCGTTCTGCAAAAGTGGTATTGAATGTTAGCGCGGCGGCGGAATGATTGCGTTGTTCTTGTTGGAAATTACGTTGATGAATAAAGCTAATTTTGAACCCGAAAAAAACCTTGTTTTCTTTGTTAGGACCTTAACTGTTCAACTAATTTGCTACGTTGATAAACGGTGCGTAATTTGATTAGCTGCAGTATTATTTTATTTGTATTGGTGGTAAGTTATCCATTTGCGTGGAGGTTTTTTGTGAATATCTTGGTATTGTGCTACAATGGGAAAATTTTTTTGAAAAATAACCAAATGGCGGACTTTTGAAAAAAAAGAGGTTGTCTGTAAAGTCGGTTTACTGACGATAGTTTAACGTGATAACGTCATAAGAAAATACTGATTGAATGGTTGCATTTTTCAAAAGAAAATTTTAATTTTATTTGTTTGATAGATATTTTGTATGGATATAGAGAATGAGTTAACATTAACATAACATAACATAACATAACATAACATAACATAACATAACATAACATAACATAACATAACATAACATAACATAACATAACATAACATAACATAACATAACATAACATAACATAACATAACATAACATAACATAACATAACATAACATAACATAACATAACATAACATAACATAACATAACATAACATAACATATCATAACATGCTGTTCAAGCAAGGTAACGACGCATTTATTGGTGCGTGCAGCCGGCTACATAGAATTATTAGACGTTATCATGTCAAAAAATATTAATAACATTAAAACAACAGGTATTATTAACAAACTTGGTTTTATTTTAAATTCTTCAAGTAAATCAAATTAATAATAATCAATAAGTAGGAGAGAGCAAGATGTCGAACGTTGCCGTTCGTTTCCTTTGTCGTTCGTTCCGCGCTTTCGCTTGCAGTTCATTCAAGGTAACGGCAATGAGCAAGGTAACGACAAATGAGCAAGGTAACACTAATGAGCAAGGTAACGACACATTTTTTAACTTTTGCGTTTCAGATGCCCTGAAGAGTCGAAATTCTGTTGACAAGCCACCTATCTTGTTTTTAAGACGCTTACTTTGGTGCCACCCTACTAAAAATAAATATGTCAAAAAAAAAAATTGCTTTTGTATACTATTTGATGTCAATAAGAACATACTATAAAATCAAAACGATCGCATTTTATTTTCTTAAAAAAAGAAATCCTAAAAACTATCTATAAAAAAGAAGTATATAATCATACTACTGCCCTAAATGATGCTAAAAAGCGCCAAATTAAATTTTTTTAGGAAAATGATGTTTCGAATAGAGAAATTAGCAGTCAACTCAATCGACCGGAAGGTAGGTAGGTAGGTAGTGATGGTTGCCCAGAGAGTGAGCCCACTTGGACGAAGAAGTTTGGTTCATCCTTTGTGATACCATTGCAAGAGGGGAAAAAGAGGTGAAGGAAAAAAGAGGACGGAAGGAAAGGGATGGGGAAGGTTGAGTGTTTGTGGACTACGAACGGTGACTAGTCGGCGGTTGTGTTAACCTCTTTATGCTGCTGATGAAGTTCTTCAGATTTTTGTTATCAAGACCTGCTATATCAGCAGGCGCAGAAAAGAAGTGAAAACCAAGATGCTTCAATCTTAGTCCCGCGAGAACTGGGCTGCTGAGGAGCAGGTGCTGAGATGATTCCACCATACAGATGACGCAAAAAGGACTCGAAGTAATTCCGAGCCTCACGGCAAGTATACCCCGCGGGCAGTGCCCCGTGAGGATGCCCACGAAATTTGAAAGATGAGATTTTGTCATCCTTAGAATATCCCTCGAGCGTCTCCTACCAACGTGGCCAGAAGGACTTCGCGACCTTACACGTTCGTGTACTTGCCCAGCGCTCGCTGAGTTGGTGCAAAGCCCATCCTTCCAGGAGTAGAGCGCAGGTTGTCAAGGTGATCCCGATCCTCTGCTTTCGCGGGCACACTACCTCACAGTTCCCTTGTCTGGCCAGCTCGTCGGCTTCTCAGTTTCCAGTAATGTCACAATACCAGGTACCTAAATTATCTTTAAGTCGAAGAATTTTGATGCAATCGAAAGAGAGACCAGACATTCCCTCACCATTCTCAAATGCGCCATCATAGAGCCTAGGGCACTGATTGCTGCTTGGCTATCGGAGTAAATATTTACCTTCTTAACAGTTATTACGCAAGTAAGTAGCCAGTCAGCTGCTTCTTTAATTGCGGCCACTTCTGCTTGGAACACACTGCAGTGATCCGGTAGCCCGAATTTGAGTTTGATGGGGAGCTCTTTGCAGAATACTCCACCTCCAACCCTACCGTCCAGTTTCGAGCCATCCGTGAACAGGTTAACAAGGCCCTGTCCCCAAGTGTTGCCCCCGGTCCACTCCTCCCTTGGTTGAATGTGGGTGGAGAAAGTTCCACTTCGACTACGCGAGGGCACACACTGATCCGTCGACGAGGGCATGAACTCAAAGTTTCTGAGGATGCTCGAGTGACCATATGTGAGTTTGAGCTTATAGCCCAAGCCCCTCAGTCTGATTGTGGCACATGCAATGGCAATTCTGCCTGCGATGTCTATTGGTACCACATTTAACAATACATTAAGCGCCAGGGTAGGAGTAGTTCGAAGCGCCCCACTGATTCCAATGAATGCAGACCTCTGAACTCTCTCTAGCTTCTTAGCTGATGTTTCTAAGTGGCGCACAACCAATTATCTTGGAAAGCTTCGCCTTCTCACGTCAGCTCACTCCCGGACGGGTGTTCGCAAGCTACCTAGAGGATATGTGGGCTAATTCCGGACGTTGTGAGCTGCTTGAACCATATGCAGAAGAATCGTCCTGGCCACTCCCAAGTGAATGACGATCAGTAACTTTCCCCACTTGCGTGGACTTCTACACATGGAACCATCCTCGCGGACGAACGCTATCAGAAAAAACTCTTTCTATCATTTTGATGTTTCATGGACGGAAATTTGAACCTACACACTCACGAATAGTAGTCACGCACCTACTCATTCGGCTACGTTTATAAACGGTAAAATGAAAACCACCCGAGCCCCAGATAAAATGCATTATTTGGGAGAATAATAGTCGGACGTACACAAAATTAGTATCCTTTTTGCAGATTGTTGTTTTTTGTTCAGCTCACGGAGTTTTAGAGGTGTCCAGCTCTCATTTAATGATGTACTAGGGGGCCTTGAAAAGCGGTTTAACTCCTGGAGCTCGTTAACCAACCCGTTACCAATAATCTCTAATAAATCACTGGCTTCTGGTGAATTTTATATAATTGGAACAAAACCTTTATCATGCCGATACATAAGTATGGAGGCAGGTCAAGGTGTTAATTCTGCATCGATCCAACTACGTATTGATGACTTGATAAGGTCTACTCATAGAAGACGTTGATCTTAGTTGGGCTCCTGCAGAGTAGAGAAGTGCTTTGTGAAAGAGGTAGGTGTAATCACAGGGCATAACGCTTGTGGTCAGCATATGGCTACCATGGGAATCGTTGACGTCCCAAAATGCCTATGCTGCCGTGAGAATGAAGATACTGCAGAGCATTTTCTCTGTAGCTATTCAGCGTTTTCTAGAATCAGACTTAGGCTGTGGGAGTGCGATGTTCTGAGTAGGGATGAATCGCAGACTCTAATCTAATCTAGTGCACCATGCCGAACTCTGATGAACTGTAACTTAACTAAAGTTTCTAATAACGGTATTTTCAGCAAGAACAACTCTTTGTTGATTTCGGAATAAATAGGTAGGTAGGTGAAATGGTTGAAGTACCGATCTGGCACTCCTCAAGTAGCACTAAAGCGCCGTTTTGATATCATTATGAGACCTCCAACAGGCAGATATCTACAGCCAGCAAGAGCTGTTGATATAATGGAGGAGATTGATGGAATTTAGGTTGGCGCACTGCAGCAGGCCGTCGAAGAAAGGAACGCCCAGTGACCTTAGTCGTCTAGCTGCCACAGCCGGACGTTTACAGAGAAAATGCTCTACAGTCTCCTTTTCTAAAAGGTCGCCACAGCTTCTGCAATGGGGATTAAGTTGTAACCCTAGCTTTTCCGAGTGTGTGCCGATTGTCCAGTGACCAGTAAACACAGCTACAATTTTCGAAATTGAATGCCGAGGAGTGTAAAGGACTTCCTGAGTCCTTCGTATATCGTATTGGGGCCAAAGGGTTTTCGAAATAGCACATGAAGAAATGGAGCTCCATCTTTTCCCTGCTTTCCTGAGAAATAATTTGTGCAGTTCCGCTTTAACAACTGTCAGGGGGATGCCGATGACCGCGTAGGAGATCTCTGAGACCAATTCAGTCCCCTTCCTGGCAAGCTCATCTGCAATTTCATTTCCAAGATTCCTAACTTCCGATGAGAGCGGGAGAACGTGGTTGTTTAATTTGGAAAGTCGAAAGAATGGAGGTTTATATTGTCTGGTAAATAGCATCAACTCCGCTTTGTCAGAGTTGACTCGGAGGCCGCAAGTGGCAGCCCAGCGACTGAGTACAGCCAGTAGTGACCTTTCCAAAATCTTAGCCTTGAGTAAGGGAAACGGTCCCGATACCATCAGGACCAAGTCATTGGAGTATGCTACCCACCACCCTTATTTAGCATCATCAGAACTTCATCAATAGCAACTAGCCAAAGTAGGGGCGAAAGGACACCACCGCGCGGCGTCCCCCTGTGAACGAATCTAATGACTTTAGCCCCTTTTGCGACCGCATTCATTTTCAAGCAAGGATGAGATCCAGAGACAGATAGGTCTTACCAGCTCTAGTCTATCTAACGCAGTGATAATTGACACCACCCTGATGTTATTAAAAGCACCTTCTCTATCTATGAAGGCCACCAAAGTGAATCATTTGCCTTACAGAGATTTTTCCGCAGTCCCTACGACATCGTGTAAGGCTGATTCCGTGGATTTCCCTTTCAGTTAAGCATGTTGCGCTGGAGATAATTTGGATTTGATGTGCTCTTGGATGTGATAATCAAAGAGTCTTTCAAGCACTTTTAGCATAAATGAGGTAAGACTTGTAGGCCTAGAGTCCGGGTAGATTTCTTGCAGTACAGGAACCGAGGTACTTGTTTTGTGAAGCATCATAGAATAAATCAGTATTTACTTATGCATTTTCTTCGAAATAATGATATGTAAACTTCGGGACAGGACCTGGTATTGTTAGAACGACATCACTAGCGCACTTATAGCCTGAAAGTACATAAATTTATGACAATCCAAGTGGCATTACTGCTGCCACTGTTTCCCGTTGTAGTCACTCACTCTTCAAATGCCTTTAAGCTTTCCCACTTTGCGTAATCCTCACTCTTCGAAGTTGTTTATAGTAGGTTGTTAAATTTATGTACACACACACACGTGTAAGCACCTACACACATGCACATGTGTTTATGTAGATATGGAAATTTATTTTTACATGCAATTCTGTAAGCAAATACAACGATTGCGAATGGTTGTTTCATTGCCGTTGTAACCAATACATTCGCGCTGACGTATGCAAATCTGTTGCCACTATGCTGCATTGCTCAAGCAGAAATGGTTGCAGCTGCCAATGCCATTGATACTCGAGTATGCTGTTGATGTTTTAGTTTGCTCACCGTTGTTATCTTTATTGCCACGGTTGGTGATGACATCGACATTTACAACTCTGTGCTTATCTTACTGGCTATTTGCTGTGGTGCTTGTACGAATTGAGCTGTGGCAAATGTTATAGAAAACGGAAATTACAGATTAGTTCTGAGAATTGCACATCAAAGCTAATGAGCGCATGGAAGGAAGGAAGTCAACTATCAACACGACGAATCAACGCACTTACCGACACACCGAAACATGTTTCTGCATATCTGTGTGTATGTGTGATAGTGAACAGTTACAGTCGCATGAGGTCCTGATGAGATATACATTTCATACTCTCATACATGCAAATAGTAGTTGTTGTAGTACTTTCTGTTTAAAAAGTACCTAGAAATACTGAATTAAATGCAAATAATTTTAAAGTAATTTTTTTCTGGGTTGCTGTATGAAACTTAATTGAACAGAGAATTTGAAATTTTTTGGTTTCTATTGATCTATCATACAAAGTAATGATCCGAGTCGATGGTGTGTCTCCCCGGTTACGTTAGGATAGGTTGGACTGGTTACCCAAGGAATGGACACATTTGGTCGAAGATAAACGGATTCGTCCTTTGTGATACCATTGTGAAGGAGGTAAGGTGAAAGAGAAAACCGATGGGATGAAAGGAGAGTGCGGGGAGAGGTGCTGGTGGGAATGTTAGGAGGATGGGTTTAAAGTGTGTAATCCGGGGTCCCCGCATCGTATGCACATATGCATGTCATCTATCACAACATGATCGATCTGGTTTCGCGTTTTTCGATCATGAGACAGCCACGTAGCTTGGCGTATCTTTTTATGCTGGAATTTGGCGCTGCATACTACCATGTTTCGGGCCTCGGCGAAGTTGATCAGCTTCTGTCCCTTACCGGGTATTTCATTGTGCGGGCTGTGGAACCAAAATTTCCCTTTTTGCCCAACCTAGCATTGAAGTCGCCAAACATGATTTTTATGTCGTGGTGGGGGCAGCGCTCATAAGAACGTTGCAGGCACTAATAGAAATAGTCTTTGGTCGCATCGTTCTTCTCTTCCGTCGGAGCGTGGGCGCAAATGAGCGAGATGTTGAAAAATCTCGCTTTGATGTGGATTATTGCGAGGCGCTCGCTCACCGGAGTGAACGACAGTACTTGGCGACGAAGTCTCTCTTCCATAACAAATGCAACATCGAATTTACGCTCCATTACATGACAGCTGTAGTAGGCGTCGCAGGGTTCTATGTTTTCTTGTCTTCTCCCGTCCATCGCATATCTTGAATGGCAGTGATGTCAGCATTTGTTCTCGCGAGAACATCAAACTCCAACCATTGCAGAGGGACTTTCCCCATAATGGGAACGGATATTCTAGGTGCATGCCCTCAAATTATAGTCCTTATTTCGTATGCAGGGGTCGTCACCAGTATAGGAAGTTCTCATCCGAGGCTTTGCTTGCTTTTCCATGGTGGAAGGATTTTTACGTGGTGGGTCCCAAACCCAGAGCACAACCAGCTATGCTGGGTTGATTCACCTTCTCACATTAGCTCGCTCCCAAACGGATGTTCGGGATGCTTTGGCTAAGCCTGGATGCTATGAGCTCTTGGACCGTATGCACAATAGGACACATATAGGACGATTATTGTGCATACGGTCCAAGAGCTCACAACATCCAGGCTTAGCCAAAGTATCCTCTGGCCACTCCCAAGTGAATGGCAATCAGGTACTTTCTTCACTTGCGTGGACTTCTAGACACGGAACAATCCAGCATTGGAGGCATTCAAAATATTAATGGCGTGGTACAATAAGTTTAACCCTTAAAGACGCTTTGTTGTTCTTATTGAGACAAGAAAAATTTGCTCACTTAAGGGTCAACGCGAGTCGCATTGTGACTGGTGGTCCATCCCCATCTGTAACTAACGAAAACATCGAAAAAATTCAAAAATAGCTGCCACAGGTGTTCGTGTGCTCCGGTAGGTCTGTGTGTGAAGTTATCAACCAATATTAGCCCAATGTTTTTGAGACAAACGGAGGTCTATGCATACAATATCAAAATTTACTAACAGTCATCGGAAAAGCGCTTTTCAGACTAGCGACAACTAAAACAGAAACAGAGCAAAGTCGATCAAAAGTCAAAGTTTTGTTGACCGCTGACCGAATACCTTCAACCAGACCAAAAACTAAATAAGAAGTATTATCTGACCATATCTGGACAATTAGCGTACGGTTTCAAGGGTCTGCACTAAAAGCTGAACTGCTCTAAAGGCCTTAGAAACCGCACACAGCTCTTCAAAACTTGTTCGGGAATATAAGTTGAGGCTAAACTCTGTTGCAATGTGAAATGAGCTTGAGCTTATACCTGAGCACCTGTGCACTGCGGTACTCAAGGCGACAAACTGGCTGATGAATTGGCAAACTGCGGAGTATCCTTGGAGTGTCCAATTGTACAGGAGTCAATTTTAGGGCAAAGTATGGCGATCCCCATAGCCAAATGGGTTGATTCGCGATTACCATATGGAAGTGCGCAAGTTCGAGTCCCCGGACACGAAATACCAGTGATAGAAAAAGTGGTTTCTAATAGCGGTCGCTCCTCGGCGGACAATGACAAACGTCTGAATGTATTTCTGCTATGAAAAATCTGCTCTTAAAAAAGCCATCTGCCATTCGGAGGTGGCGTAAGAATGTTGGATCCTCGATTTACAGAAAGCAGCAAGACGCATCCCACAAATAAGAGGAAGAGCTCGGCCAAACACCAAACGAAGGGTCAAAAGAAAATAACAACAGTCTAGTACATTGAGGCTCCGAGTCATGCAATATAACCAAGTCTTTCCTGAAATATGTGAATGGATAAACTCCATTCCTATCTTTAAATCCTATCTCTTGACCTTAAGTGCAATGGGCAATATTGGCTTAGTGTGTGGAGAAAATTTCTGGCCATCAACAATTCTATTTCATTCCATTCCTGTATGTGAACTATTTGAAGAAGTATACTCGTCGAAACAATCCGGAATTGTAGAGAACTAACTGGCCGTTTGTTAGTTTAGCCTTTTCCAAATTGGATAAAGAGCAAAGCGACTGGGTCTGGTGGTGAAGAAGGACCAAAGGAAGTACCTCTTGTCATCAGTTGGCGCACTCGCGTATCGGCACCCGCGCCATTGTTAACAGTTATGATTTTGAGGTTGTAAGAGACTTCGTTCGACTTCGAAATGCAACAGAAAATCTCTCTTGCCAACGAGTGCTAATTTGGACTAAGTAGGCAATTGAGCAGTAAAGTCTTCTCTCTAGGAACAAAACTAACACTTCGGAAGGCTCTCATTATACCCGGAAGCAGAAGCTTGGACGATGACTACATTCGATGAGGCGTCCCTGGGAGGATTTCAGAGAAAGATTCTGCGGAAGATTTTTGGATCTTTGCAACGTTGGTGACGGCGAGTTTCGTAGACGATGGAACGATGAACTGTATGAGCTTTGCGACGACATAGACGAAGCACAGCGGCTTCGGTAGCTGGGTCATGTCGACCGAATGGATACAGCGCGACGGCTCAGAAAGTATTCGATGTGGTACCAGCTGGTGGTTGCAGTGGAAGAGGAAGGCCTCCTATGCGTTGGAAAGATCAGGTGGAGAAGGACTTGGTTTCACTTGGTGTGTCCAATTGGCGCCGGTTAGCACGAGAAAGAAACGACTGGCGCGCTATGTTAAACTCGGCCAAAATCGCATAAGCAATAAGATAAGCACACCGGTACGCCTTCTCACACATCTCTTCTGGGACGCGACTTCCTAAACACCAAAGAAGTCTCGTATTCACCTAACATGGCTCTACGCCATAATTGAAGCGCTTAAGAGGAATTCATAGAGGGAGCTGAGGGTGATTTGAAAGTCAACTATTCCTCAACCTTAAACGCAATGAGTTACAAGTACATGAAAAATTTAATTTTCGATTTAGTCATAAATTTCGAGTACTTTTTGTCCAGACGGCGTGGCTGCTTCTATGTTTGCTCTCACATATGTAAGTACTCCTGGCAATAGTTACTTTGACAAATCGCAGCATTCCTCAATGCGCACATTCAAATCTCAGCCAAATTGTTATTCTGATTGTCACTTGTACGTCTTGCGTCTTGCGTTTTGCGTCTTGTGTTGCTTACAGTTTGTAGCTCCGCAAATACGATTTGCATAAGTGGATGTGTGGCAGTGTTATTAGCTGTGCTTGATTGTTTTCCCTGATGTGCGCTGCCTGGTTTGTGCGTTTGTCTCGCATATGACTAACTATGGCCGCTGAATTATGCATGCCATTCATGCTTTGGTT